>NC_090248.1:11934134-12081634 GCF_037325665.1 Littorina saxatilis
CCTTAAGAATCGCAGTGTTTTTCGCAAAATCGTACTTGACAACCCCCGGTAAAAAAATTCTACAAAAAAAATGAATACGTCGACCCCCTTTTTTCTTTGCACAGATGTGTCCATATTGCTTAGAGGAACCTGTGCACAAAATGTGTAATGTTTCTTTCACGCGAATTTTTTTTAAATACGTTTTTACTACTAAAGGAGTGATAATTTTATGTGTACGCCCTCGATAAACCTCGATCATTTTCTGAAAATGCACGTTGATAAGTACCGTTTTATGATAAAGTTATACTCTCCATTCATTTATATACACAAACTAATGTCTCATTTATTATTTGTAGAGCTAAATATGTCAGTTGGGATCATGTTAAAAATCGCAGTGTTTTTCGCAAAATCGTACTTGACAACCCCCAGTAAAAAAATTCTAAAAAAAAAGTTAATACGTCGACCCCCTTTTTTCTTTGCACAGATGTGTCCATATTGCTTAAAGGAACCTGTGCACAAAATGTGTAATGTTTCTTTCACGCGATTTGAACACACAAGTAACCCCTTAAGGTGTTACGAGTGTGTTCGGGTTGCGGTTCTTGCTCATGTTTATACTCACTGAGTTACTTCCCTTGGATCTGGATCTGGATCTGGATAAACCGCCTGGGTTGGTGGTTTGCGGGTGCGAATGCGTATACGCACGGTTCAGTGTGCTTTCGCGAAAGGGTGTGTCATATGCACGGCTAGAACTAAGATACTTCTTGATTTCAGTAAATAGTTTCATTACATGTCAACTAGTTCGTTTTTAAATGATTTTTTAGAGATCGCCAAGTGGTATTGTGTGAATAACATCATTCGATCGATTGTACGCACGGCGCCGTGCTTCTAGTAGCTCAGTCCATTCCTTCTTTCCGGTGTGGAAACAGACGTGTTTCTGGCGAAAGAATCGGCGTTTTCAACTCGCCATATCTTCATATTCATTCGGACTAGAACAACGAAATATAAATTTCTTGTAAAAAAAATCCCGAGCCTTGCGACTCTGGTAGTCATTTTCTTACGCGAAGCGGCCTTTGGTAGGTACGACAGTTTTAGTCCCAAGTATATCTAAAACGCACGTGGACGAGTTTTCAATGGCGTATTTGAAGTCTGTGAATGTTGTGATTACAAATCATTTCGGGGCACCCCTCAGTCTATACGCACAGACAAACAAATTGCATGGAACGAAAGTTGAGAGGCTGGACTGTAAGTTGTTGTTTTGACTTCTACAAATCTCGCAGGTCTTTTATGCAAAACAGACTCAAAATTGCATTGTTCACGCAAGTGTAGATGACGAGACTATCGAAGGAATGGAATACACTTGCCTACAGATATAATAGACAGACACTGTCTATTCATATCTATGACTTACCCTAGCCCATATGTTAGAATAAAGAACATACTTTGCTCTTTTGAATGATGTATGATTTGGCACTGTACACAGGATTTTAGACCTGCCCCCGAAGTGATTTTTCCATAAACCCGTCAAAAAGCTCACTCTGTTTTGGCCGTAAAAAGCGCCCAAATGAAGTCAATTTCTAACCTGTGTCGTGTGTTCGAAGGAGTACATCTCAGCGATGCCATTGCCTTGCAACCGCAAAGAAATATATTTTAATAACCCGCTAAATGAACGTTTTTTTAGTGTGAAATAGTCTAAAAGCCGGAGATTTGCTTCGTTTCTTTGCTGCGACACAAAACCAAAACCAACTATAGATCTGCGGTGACATTATGAGTTCGTTTTCGACATTGCAGTGAAGTTGCGTGGATCTTCGACGATTCCCGTTCGGTTTAATGTGGATAGAGCTTTGATTGAATGTAACTGCTTTGAAAAGTTACAACATGAGTCCTTGGGATCGATGTTTTTCGGTAAACTTCTTCGTATCCTTGACTTTACTTTTGACTTGAACAGATCCAGATCGGCTGGGGCTGTTGATCGCACACAGATCTATATGAAGTTGACTCGACACGGCGAACCGCCGAATCCGTGCCCTCTCGTCGGTCCTACCCCCAAATCCCTTACCAGCCTCAGACCCCACCTCACCATTCTAACCTCACTGGCGTACTATGTGTGATTATCCCTTCCTCATGAAAGAGAAAGTGGAGAAAGGGGAAAAATGAAGATTTTTTCTTACTACACAAGTCAGGGATTGTTGACATGTACATTGTCAAGAGGTCAAAACAAATTTTAAAAGCTGTTGGACACTGCACTAGTGTTGCTCTAATCAAGGCGAGTCTGGAACAATAGGTTCACCCCACCAAAAAGTCAACATGGAATTAGTTATGATTTGTTTTGCCTTTTTGCTTGGGTACGGCCAAGTCAAAAAGGTGAATAGTCATAACAAGTTCAGTTTGGGGTCTTTTTCAAATCTGTTTGCTGCATCTTTTCTGTGACCATTCTGGCTATGCACTGACAGTCAAAAAAGTGAAGAAGGGGGAAAATGAAGATTTTGGGTGTTGGTTTTTTTGGGACAAATTTTGAAGAAGGGAAAAAGGAAGATTTTGGGTGTTGTTTTTTTCTAAGTCCAAAAAAGATTAGAAATATTCATAACAAATTCAGTTTTGGGTCTTTTTCAAATCTGTTTGATGCATCTTTTCTGTGACCATTGTGGCTATGCACTGACACACAAATAAGTGGAGAAAAGGGAGAAATGAAGATTTTTTCTCACTGCACAACAGTCAGGGATTAGGGTTACATGTTTACATGTACATTGTCAAGAGGTCAAAACAAATTTTAAAAGCTGTTGAACACTGCACTAGTGTTGCTCTAATCAAGGCGAGTCTGGAACAATAGGTCCACCCCACCAAAAAGTGAACATGGAATTAGTTATGATTTTTTTTAGTCTTTTGGCTTGGGTACGGCCAAGTGAACAAGGTAGGAAAGGTTAGAAATAGTCATAACAAGTTCACTTTTGGGTCTTTTTCAAATCTGTTTGCTGCATCTTTTCTGTGACCATTGTGGCTATGCACTGACACTCAAAAAGGTGGAGAAAGGGGAAAAATGAAGATTTTTGTCTTACTATACAACAGTCAGGGATAGTCAGGGATTGTTGACATGTACATTGTCAAGAGGTCAAAACAAATTTTTAAAGCTGTTGGACACTGCACTAGTGTTGCCCTAATCAAGGCGAGTCTGGAACAATCGGTCCACCCCACCAAAAAGTCAACATGGAATTAGTTATGATTTTTTTTGCCTTTTTGCTTGGGTACGGCCAAGTCAAAAAGGTGAGAGGGGTTACAAATAGTCATAACAAGTTCAGTTTGGGGTCTTTTTCAAATCTGGTTGATGCATCTTGTCTGTGACCATTGTGGCTATGCACTCAAAGTCAAAAAAGTGCAGAAAGGTGACAAATGAAGATTTTTCCTTCTTTCAAGACAATGTGTAATTTGGCACATTTTGCCTCAGTCTTTATCAAGAGCCTGTCTAACCCACTTTGAAGCTGTTGGAGACTGCAGTAGTGTTCCTTACATCAAGGCGAGTGCACAATGGTGCATTTCGACCCCTCCCCCCCCTAATGTTCACTTTAATATCAATCAATCAATAGATATTCAGTCACAGTTTAACTAACTCATTCACCCTCATCACTCACTCATCCATCCATCACAACAACACTGTTTGATGCACAAACTGACTGCCTTCCGCCCTGGGAAGCCGCTTCGCTTCGCAATAACAACAACAACACTGAAAACTCGCCGGGAAATACCCCCACCACACGTGTCACACGTGTGCTTGTTTCTTCCGACTAATATCAATTTTGGAGAAAAAAAAGGACAAAACTGGATGAAAAATTCTACGGCCCCTGAAAGGGGAACCGGAAGTGGCTGGTCCTCAGGTTTCGAAGTTGACCGATATTCCCACTAAAGTGACCTAGATCCAAAGCCAGCCATCCATTAGAATGCCGCGAATTGTTGTTACAGCCCCTGACTTTTTTATGTACGGAATCCGGTAGTCTTTTTGTTGTTGTTAAATAATTATATTGCCAAAAGTTATGACATTTTGGGATAATTGAAAAAGTTTCAATACACATTGGCTGAGCACCTG
Organism: Littorina saxatilis; assembly: GCF_037325665.1. Taxonomy (NCBI): domain Eukaryota; kingdom Metazoa; phylum Mollusca; class Gastropoda; order Littorinimorpha; family Littorinidae; genus Littorina; species Littorina saxatilis. The sequence continues at coordinate 11,938,189 of NC_090248.1, forward strand.
TGTGCTCAAAGGAAATGTCGCTTGTTTTTATTAAAACTAATTTTCAATGGTCATTCGTGCAAACCGTCACACAAACATGCGTGCCTCTGTGCCTCTGTGAGTATGCGTGTGGCTGCTTTCATAGTTAGGGTGCAAGCGTTTTAATCATTTACCCCACACCAAAAGCCCCCCCCCCCCCCCCACACACACACACCCCGATACCTGTCAAATTCCCTCAGAATGCATGAACAATTCCGTTACCTCAGATCATCACCAGGAAAAATTCCTCCGCATCCAAAATATCAGGACTTTAGATATCAGATACCGACTTTATGTAATGCGCTTCAAAATCATATTCGCAAAGAGAGAGAGAGAGAGAGACAGATAGAGGGGGAGAGAGAGAGAGCAGGACACGAAGAAGGGAAGCTACAATCGCCCCAGTAGTCCAGGCATATTAGAGAACAACGTTGAAGTGACAATGACTAGGTTTAAAATGTCCCTTATCAGAAAGTTCAACCTCAGTCCTTTGATGTTTATTAAACACATTTTCATATAAAGTTGGCGCTTCATACGGAAAAATGGCTTTGAAATTGACCCAAATCCTTCTTTGGGCTCTGTAAATGTCGTTTGGGGGTATGGTTGTAAAATGGTATCTACTGGTCACCCCAATGTATAAACTGAAAACTCTTTCTGCACCAGAACACGCAGAAAGGATTGTATCTGCCTGATGTCTGATGCTTTTCAAAATCCCCAACCACTAACACCTTCAAAACGGACTTTAACTGACACTGTTGTTTTTCCCTATATAATCCTTACTATTTTTCCGAGACGTCGTCGTGTTGTGTATTTAGCTTGCCACAACCTCATACATGGTCCTAAAAGTTAAAGTTGAAGAAAATACTAAAGATAAATGAAAAAGCTGACGCAGTGTCATTCGCACCGTGAATCCCCCCATGGGAACATACTAAAGTCTGGTTCCAAGTAGGCTCAATTTCCTTCTATTTCTTTGTATTTCTGCCTCGTAGGGGTAGGGGTGTTCAAACCAAAGGCACCTTTAAACCAAAATTCAAATCACACATCTTACAATACTAAGACACTCAGCAGTAAAAGGGTGTCTGCTGGTAAAAAATTCCAAACAATCCTAAAAGTACTTCACTACTAAAAGTGCTTTTAAAAAGAGCCGTTATTTTTCCCTCTATATTCAGTATTGTGTTTTCTGCGAACATGTAGTCTATTTAGATGGTTGTCGTGTGCACTTGAGTTGCTAAAGCGTTTTCAGTTGGGCATATGTCGAAAAGCAAAGAATTAGCCCTTTGAAAACCATCAGAACTGTCACACAAAAATAACATTTACCTATCTCACCAACTGACCAAACATAGGGCTTTTCCTTATGTATTATGTATTGTCGTGTTTTTTGTAGCATACTTGTGAAAACAGCCACCACTGTTGTAAATGATACTTTAAAGAGCATTATTTCATTTTTACAGTTGAAGGACAACCTGGACTGCCGTATATTACAGCTGTTTTACAATCAGCCAAAATTTTCTTAACAAACGTATGTTAAGAACAACTCCCATAGTGAAATTGAAGGAAAACAAATTGAAAATCCCCCTGCCATAGAGGAGCTAAAGAATCAACAATAAACGACTGCATGGATAGCTTGATGCACGAATGCATTGCGGACATGTTTGTCTCCAACCAAGAGAAAGTTCCAAAAAATCCCTTTTGTGCTTCTTATTATACAGTGACGTCAAAGACAGCCTTTTCTGCTGTTCATACATTCAGGGGTTATGGTTACACTAAACGACGTAGTTGTAGCCATACTGCCATCCAGATTTATTTTTTCCTTGCGAGCAGTCACAGGGTGTTTGTGCTGTCTGCCAACCGTTAGATGACCCCGCCCAAGTCTGTTAAGGGACCGTTTGACCGTTATAGAACGCGTCTTTTTGATTTTTTGGCACAGTTGGAAACGGTTGATTTTTATCCCTACCATTGTTTCCAAACATTATATAGGAATGTTTTGTGAACAACGGATAATAGCCGCTACTCGCATGTGTAGCAAAAGTGAGCGTACATACTCACCCTGGTCGTCCAGCCGTTGTCCGTTGCCCGTCTTTATCTGTCTGTACTGAACATTACCTTTGGATATTTCTCCAACGCTATGAAGTGAAGAAACACCAAATGTTGCAAAATGTTGTATGACCCCAAGAGCTCAAAAAAGATACTTGAGAACCTTGACCTTACCTTAAGGTCAAGGTCACAGGGAGAATGAATGTGGTCTAAAAACTGCAAAATTTCACATTGTGCCAGTTTTCTGGAAAACAAATTAAAAACAGCGGGCTTAGTTTTGTATGGTATACAAGAAAAAGAAAGCCTTATCTTCTGATACCATTTTGGTTGACCTCGCTTCAATGTCAAGGTCAGAGGAGCCCTTCAAAGTTGAATTGTAGACATATTTTGATGTGAGCTTGCCCCTTTAACTTTACTATGGACGATATCTCTTACAAACTTAAACACTGATTGGGGCGTTTGTTAGAATTTCATAGTAAGCCACATCTGGTCACATATCGTTAGGGTCAAGGTCACATTGACCCCTATGAAAAATGTGACCAAGCCGGGTAAAGAAATCCATGTGTCTTGGTAAAAAATCTTAACAAAGCAAAGCCCATGCGACTCTTATGCTTGACCTTTGTCTTAAAGTGACCTTGACCTTCAGGTGACCTTGAAGGTGAAGGTCTAACAACTGAAGCTGGCAAGGACATTGTACACTATTAGAACTGGTTTACAGATTTTTCCTACCAAATTACACATGACCTTTGGCCAAGGTCAAGATCATCAAAGGTCACACATCACAAGGCTATCAATTCAAGACATAGGAAGCATAAACATACTTATTGGCACTTTCTACAAAGAGACATTGTCACTTTTAGTGATTCAATTGCCCGTTTCAGTCACATTTCATAAGGGGCAAAGTGACCTTGACCTTGATGATATGTGACTAAATGTGGCTCAATATCAGTATATAACATGTGCCCCACACAGTTATGAAGTTTGAAAGATTTTTTTCATAGTTCAGGGTCAAGGTCACTTCAAAACATGTATACAATCCAACTTTGAAGGTCCCCTGTGACCTTGACCTTGAAGCAAGGTCAACCAAACTGGTATCAATAGATAGGGCTTGCTTTGACCTAAATAACACTTGTAGCTAAGGTCGTCATTCTCAATAACGTGGGAGAAAATTGTGAAAATGTGAAAATTTACTGTTTTTGAACAACATTATTTTATGTCCCCTGTGACCTTGACCTTGAAGCAAGTTGTGCGCAGTGAGTTGGTTTACGACATTCACCCTTCGCTGTTATAGACAGGCACTTAGTAAAACCAAGTATACAGAGCTGGATCCTCTATAACCAAGGGGTACCGTAGAAGAAGGCAAAAGAGAAAAGGCATTTCAATGCAAGAAAGCGTTAGGCCCGTAGGACTTGTCTTACAGCTGGTTCATAAAATATACATTGAAACATGCTAACTGTATCCTTTACATGACTTTCACCTTTATGTGACCTCGAAATTCAAGGTCAAACAATTGAAACTGTCAATAGCATCATTCGATACAAATTGTTTTACACATTTCTCTTACGAAAATACATATGACCTTGACCCAAAGTCAAGGACCAAGGTCACTGAACATAAGACCAGTAATTCAACATAATTATACAAAGGATAATGGTGCTTTTTAACACTTTTTATCAAGACACATGGTCACTTTTAAATAGTGATTTCTTTACCCGTCTTGGTCACATTTTTGATAGGGGTCAATGTGACCTTGACACTGACGACATGTGGCCAGATGTGGATCACTATGAAATTCTAACAAAGGCCCACTCAGTGTTTAAGTTTGTAAGAGATATCGTCCATAGTAAAGTTAAAGGGGCAAGCTCACATCAAAATATGTCTACAATTCAACTTTGAAGGGCTCCTCTGACCTTGACATTGAAGCGAGGTCAACCAAAATGGTATCAGAAGATAAGGCTTTCTTTTTCTTGTATACCATACAAAACTAAGCCCTCTGTTTTTAATTTGTTTTCCAGAAAACTGGCACAATGTGAAATTTTGCAGTTTTTAGACCACATTCATTCTCCCTGTGACCTTGACCTTAAGGTAAGGTCAAGGTTCTCAAGTATCTTTTTTGAGCTCTTGGGGTCATACAACATTTTGCAACATTTGGTGTTTCTTCACTTCATAGCGTTGGAGAAATATCCAAAGGTAATGTTCAGTACAGACAGATAAAGACGGGCAACGGACAACGGCTGGACGACCAGGGTGAGTATGTACGCTCACTTTTGCTACACATGCGAGTAGCGGCTATTATCCGTTGTTCACAAAACATTCCTATATAATGTTTGGAAACAATGGTAGGGATAAAAATCAACCGTTTCCAACTGTGCCAAAAAATCAAAAAGACGCGTTCTATAACGGTCAAACGGTCCCTTAACAGACTTGGGCGGGGTCATCTAACGGTTGGCAGACAGCACAAACACCCTGTGACTGCTCGCAAGGAAAAAATAAATCTGGATGGCAGTATGGCTACAACTACGTCGTTTAGTGTAACCATAACCCCTGAATGTATGAACAGCAGAAAAGGCTGTCTTTGACGTCACTGTATAATAAGAAGCACAAAAGGGATTTTTTGGAACTTTCTCTTGGTTGGAGACAAACATGTCCGCAATGCATTCGTGCATCAAGCTATCCATGCAGTCGTTTATTGTTGATTCTTTAGCTCCTCTATGGCAGGGGGATTTTCAATTTGTTTTCCTTCAATTTCACTATGGGAGTTGTTCTTAACATACGTTTGTTAAGAAAATTTTGGCTGATTGTAAAACAGCTGTAATATACGGCAGTCCAGGTTGTCCTTCAACTGTAAAAATGAAATAATGCTCTTTAAAGTATCATTTACAACAGTGGTGGCTGTTTTCACAAGTATGCTACAAAAAACACGACAATACATAATACATAAGGAAAAGCCCTATGTTTGGTCAGTTGGTGAGATAGGTAAATGTTATTTTTGTGTGACAGTTCTGATGGTTTTCAAAGGGCTAATGCTTTGCTTTTCGACATATGCCCAACTGAAAACGCTTTAGCAACTCAAGTGCACACGACAACCATCTAAATAGACTACATGTTCGCAGAAAACACAATACTGAATATAGAGGGAAAAATAACGGCTCTTTTTAAAAGCACTTTTAGTAGTGAAGTACTTTTAGGATTGTTTGGAATTTTTTACCAGCAGACACCCTTTTACTGCTGAGTGTCTTAGTATTGTAAGATGTGTGATTTGAATTTTGGTTTAAAGGTGCCTTTGGTTTGAACACCCCTACCCCTACGAGGCAGAAATACAAAGAAATAGAAGGAAATTGAGCCTATTTGGAACCAGACTTTAGTATGTTCCCATGGGGGGATTCACGGTGCGAATGACACTGCGTCAGCTTTTTCATTTATCTTTAGTATTTTCTTCAACTTTAACTTTTAGGACCATGTATGAGGTTGTGGCAAGCTAAATACACAACACGACGACGTCTCGGAAAAATAGTAAGGATTATATAGGGAAAAACAACAGTGTCAGTTAAAGTCCGTTTTGAAGGTGTTAGTGGTTGGGGATTTTGAAAAGCATCAGACATCAGGCAGATACAATCCTTTCTGCGTGTTCTGGTGCAGAAAGAGTTTTCAGTTTATACATTGGGGTGACCAGTAGATACCATTTTACAACCATACCCCCAAACGACATTTACAGAGCCCAAAGAAGGATTTGGGTCAATTTCAAAGCCATTTTTCCGTATGAAGCGCCAACTTTATATGAAAATGTGTTTAATAAACATCAAAGGACTGAGGTTGAACTTTCTGATAAGGGACATTTTAAACCTAGTCATTGTCACTTCAACGTTCCCTTCACTAAAGTGGCTAAGATGCCTGGACTACAGGCCATATATACTATTTGTTTCCTGAGCCTGGACCATTGAGACGGTTACCTCATAGATCTGTTCATTCTTCAGTTTGTCGGTGTCAAAAGTCCACACAACCGTTCTTTGTCCCGTTCCCGTACCAACCAAGGGCTGCTGCCACAACAATGGAACGCTGCGCAAACGGCCGTTCATGAGAGTGACTGCTGTAACAGCAAAACTTGTGTGAAACATAAGTAATCAATTTATCCACTTGATTATATTCACAACAGGGACCTATCACTCTGCTTTGCATGTTTTTATGCCTACGGATTTTCAAATACTCTGCAACACATGTAACCCAAATTCAACATGTGCCCGTACAATACCGCTGCTTTTATGAAAACATTGCTTCGGCCATGTTGATTTTAGCGACAAGGTGGCCGCGTTTGAGTTTGAGCGAATTAATGTCCTCCTTGGTGGCGTGAAGGAGGGCTAGTTTGCTGTCAAAGCCCTCTTTAGAAAGTTCCTCCGCCACCGTGCTGGGGAGCTGCGCAGACCATTTGTCGAACCGAAAAGGATCTCCGCTGGATTCCATTCTAAGAGCTTGTGAAGAGCGCTGCTGCGACGCGGGCGCAGGTAAAAAGCACGGTGAGCGGCCCACTGCTGGTCAGTCAAACATGCCTGACATCAGCTCACAATTTAAGACACAAATGCACCATAAAAGCATGCAGACCGAGGGGTTGTGACTGGTGGTACCCACCAGCCACAGGCACAGTAAAAAGAGAGTTTAAATTATATTTATACTAAATAACACTTTAATCAACCAATTTTCTTGTTGGAATTGTAAATCGCTTTGAGCTGTAAATCATGACTTGCGTTATAGAAAAGTGTTTTCTTTTCTATTTTTCATTGTTAGGTGGATTTCAGCGTTTTAGTACAAGCAGTGGCGAGCCGGCAAAGACTCACTCAATTTGTATGTGCGCTTGAAAGCGCGCGCGTGTTTGTGTGTGTCAATGTGTGTATGTGTGTGTGTGTGTGTGTGTGTGTGAGAGTAAGTGTGTGTGTGTGTGTGTGTGTGTGTGTGTGTGTGTGATCAAAAGTTGACGAGGGAGGGGGGGTGGTTGGTGGGTTGGGATTGCGCCGGGGCACTAAGGACACTAATTGTTTGTAGTGCGATTCAGGCAAAACTACGAGACAGATGTTTATGTAACCTTGCAAACAAGTGTTCTGACCCCCACCCCTTCACCCGCATTCAAACACTTGGGTCAGTGCTCTTCCAACTGACCTCCTAGGCTCACAAATGATTTGTATCTTCACCTTTTTTCAGCCAAGATATGGGGTGGGGCGGGAAACATTTTTGAGTAAGAAAAAAGGAAACGCTTTAAAAAAAAATTGTTAAAGGTATTGTGAACAGTGAACTTATCTGTATTCAAATGTGGTTTAATTTGTGATGACATTTTGTGTTATAACGTTTTTACCACTAAATTAAAACAGTCTGGTTTTCTTCGCGTTTTCGATGTACACTCTTGATATATAAATACTGACACTCCTCTTACAAACTGTTTGATCCACCCTGGTGTGTGTGTGTGTATGTGTGTGTGTGTGTGTATGTGTGTGTGTGTGTGTGTGTGTGTGTGTGTGTGTGTGTGTTTGTGATTAGTGGGGTGGGCGGGTGGTGGAGGGGGGTGGTATTGGATCGGGGGGGGGGGGAGGGGTTGGCAGGGGGTATCGGTGCACTAAAGGCACCAAGTGTTTGGGTGTTTGTGTTTGTATTGCGATTCAGAGAAAACTACTATACAGATTTTTATGAAACTCTGCACACTTCTCCCTACCACCTGACCTACTGGGCTCCCAAATGAACGTTTTCATCAATTTTTGTCAGTCAAGATATGGGGGTGGGGGTGGTGCGGGGATAATTGTGGAGTAAGCAATAAGGAAACACGTTATGGTTTTCTTAGGTATTGCAACGGTATATAGTGAAGTTAGCTGTGTTCAAATTTGTTTATGATCTGTCGAGCCAATTTTGTGTTACAGCGTTTTTGAGTGATAATTGTTGTGTACGCTCTCGCCAATCCTGGATAATTTTCGGCATGCACATTGATAAGTACCGTATTATAATAAAGTGATACTCTCCATTATTTTAACTACACAAAGTAATGTTTTATTGATCTTTTCTAAAGATAAAAATGTCAGTTACGATGACGTTACGAATTACAGTGTTTTCTGTAAGGTCATATGTGTCCTCCCGGTACCCCCCAAAACTGACAAAACTCTTATAAAAAAAAATGAATAAGAAAACAACGTTTTTTGTCTGTCTGCAGTTGTGGACATATAGCTTAGAGAAACATGTGCTCAAAATGTGTAATGGATTTCACGTGCGATTTTTTTTTCTTGGGTTGAGGAGAGGGGGTGGGGTGGGTGGGGTGGGTGTATGCCCCTTGATCAGTCTCGGGCGCTCTGCGACCTCGATTTACACTATTGAATTCTAAAAACACCCCCCTTACAAACTAACTGATCTACCCTGGTGTATATATATATATAATATATAGAGAATGGTTTGCTTCTTAGTTGGATTACCATGGGTTGACAACTCTCGCCATCAGTACCACCTGACCACTGATGAGACACAATAGTGTCGAAACACGTGTCTGGTCTAGGTACAAATACAATGGTCCTCCTCAGGACTAGATTACCTTGCGATACGTCCCCCACAAAGGGACTTTGCTCTGTAAATCTCGGTCCCCCTTGAGGAGGGTCTGATGCTCCCAATAGGCTGTCTGTGAAGGGATACTTATTTCTTTCTCTATCTCTGCTAAGAGATTTTAACAAATCTCGGAAGAAAGTCTCTGCTGACTTTCAATTGTTTCTTTCACAATTTCTGATGTTTTATATATATGTGTGTGTGTGTGTGTGTGTGGTGTGCGATTCATAGAAATTTACTGGACAGATCTTCATGAAACTTTGCACACAAATGTTCCGACCCCCAACCCTTCACCCTGATTCAAACTCATGTATCACAAGTCCAGCGCTCTACCAACTGACCTACAGCGCTCCCAAATTATTTCTTTTTATCATTTTTGTCAGTCAAGATAATGGGGGTGGGGTTGGTACGGGAATAATTGTGAAGCAGACAATAAGGCAACAACTTATTTTGTTTACAGGTATTGTATTTGTATACAGTGAACTTAGCTGTGTTCAAGTTTAGTTATGTTTCTGTCGAGCGAATTTTTTTTAAATACGTTTTTACTACTAAAGGAGTTATAATTTAATGTGTACACCCTCGAGAAACCTCGATCATTTTCTGAAAATGCACGTTGATAAGTACCGTTTTATGATAAAGTTATACTCTCCATTCATTTATATACACAAACTAATGTTTCATTTATCATTTGTAGAGCTAAATATGTCAGTTGGGATCATGTTAAGAATCGCAGTGTTTTTCGCATAATCGTACTTGACAACCCCCAGTAAAAAAATTCTAAAAAAAAAGTTAATACGTCAACCTCTTTTTTTCTTTGCACAGATGTGTCCATATTGCTTAGAGGAACCTGTGCACAAAATGTGTAATGTTTCTTTCACGCGATTTGAACACACAAGTAACCCCTTAAGAATCGCAGTGTTTTTCGCAAAATCGTACTTGACAACCCCCGGTAAAAAAATTCTACAAAAAAATTAATACGTCGACCACCTTTTTTCTTTGCACAGATGTGTCCATATTGCTTAGAGGAACCTGTGCACAAAATGTGTAATGTTTCTTTCACGCGAATTTTTTTTAAATACGTTTTTACTACTAAAGGAGTGATAATTTTATGTGTACGCCCTCGATAAACCTCGATCATTTTCTGAAAATGCACGTTGATAAGTACCGTGTTATGATAAAGTTATACTCTCCATTCATTTATATACACAAACTAATGTCTCATTTATTATTTGTAGAGCTAAATATGTCAGTTGGGATCATGTTAAAAATCGCAGTGTTTTTCGCAAAATCGTACTTGACAACCCCCAGTAAAAAAATTCTAAACAAAAAGTTAATACGTCAACCTCTTTTTTTCTTTGCACAGATGTGTTCATATTGCTTAGAGGAACCTGTGCACAAAATGTGTAATGTTTCTTTCACGCGATTTGAACACACAAGTAACCCCTTAAGAATCGCAGTGTTTTTCGCAAAATCGTACTTGACAACCCCCGGTAAAAAAATTCTAAAAAAAAAATGAATACGTCGACCCCCTTTTTTCTTTGCACAGATGTGTCCATATTGCTTAGAGGAACCTGTGCACAAAATGTGTAATGTTTCTTTCACGCGAATTTTTTTTAAATACGTTTTTACTACTAAAGGAGTGATAATTTTATGTGTACGCCCTCGATAAACCTCGATCATTTTCTGAAAATGCACGTTGATAAGTACCGTTTTATGATAAAGTTATACTCTCCATTCATTTATATACACAAACTAATGTCTCATTTATTATTTGTAGAGCTAAATATGTCAGTTGGGATCATGTTAAAAATCGCAGTGTTTTTCGCAAAATCGTACTTGACAACCCCCAGTAAAAAAATTCTAAAAAAAAAGTTAATACGTCGACCCCCTTTTTTCTTTGCACAGATGTGTCCATATTGCTTAAAGGAACCTGTGCACAAAATGTGTAATGTTTCTTTCACGCGATTTGAACACACAAGTAACCCCTAGTATAGTAGTATAGGTGGTTGACGTTTGTTATTAATTAAAAAAATTGCTCAGGACGATTAGCACTATCTTCTGTTAAAATGAGTCGTGTTTCAGCTTTCGCGCGTAGAACCCTGTTCACGTACATTGTCACAGACCAAGAGGAAAACTTGATATATACGTATATGTTCGTTTGAACTCTTGTGGTTCTTAAAACTCACGCTCATAGGACAGAACCCTAACCCTAACCCTAACCCTAACCTGACCGATGGATACAGGAAAACATAACTTGACTGACAGGTGTGAAAAACGTGCACCCGGCACACTACGGCCTTGACTGGCTAGAGAGGTCAGTGTGGCGCGTCACCAAGGCTCCTCCGGAGTTGAAATAAACCCATTTTTGGTCGTATCACTCAAACAATGACTTGGTTAGAGCAAAACACGATGAAGACTAGCACTACTAATCTTCCTGGACAAATTTCTTCTTACGAACCAGATAAAAGTTGCTTCATTTGTTTCAATGATAAAGAAACGTCCACCGCTTTCTCTTCAAACTGACATCGTGACATGGGTATGCGTTCCTGATAGCGACAGAGGAGTCGAATTTCACCACAAAGATTCGTGTCCCTGTTAGAGGCTCAGGAGTAAATACTGAACATATCAACAAACAAAAGGATGTGTTTCTGCTAATGTACTACAATGCCCTTATTTGTTAAGTAATGCGATTTTGTCCATTTAGCCATTATAATTGCTATTCTTCTTCCCGGGGTAAGAACTGACAACACAGCAGGTTCAGTTCCTTTTAAGAGTTGTTACAGTCGAATCTGTCTATCAATCAATCAATGACGCTTATATCGCGCATATTCCGTGGGTACAGTTCTAGGCGCTCTGCAGTGATGCCGTGTGAGATGAAATTTTATACGGCCAGTAGATTGCAGCCATGTCGGCGCATATTTACCTTTCACGGCCTTATTCCAAGTCACACGGGTATGGTAGACAATTATTAACTGTGCCTAAGCAATTTTGCCAGGAAAGACCCTTTTGTCAATCGTGGGATCTTTAACGTGCACACCCAATGTAGTATACACGGGGGGTGGTTCGGACACCGAAGAGAGTCTGCACACAAAGTTGACTCTGTGAAATAAATTTCCGCCGAACCTGGGATCGAACTCGCGCTGACAGCGGCCAACTGAATACAAATCCAGCGCGCTACCAACTGAGCTATATCCCCGCCCCACTATAACGACCATCGAAGGGACTGACCAAAAGTGGTCGATATATATATATATATACAGATGCTTGCTATGGAAATATGAATAACCTATATACATCGTAGAAAATAACTCGTCAGGGATCCAGGGTCGTTGTGGACAGGTGGTCGTTATCGAGGGGTGGTCGACAGGGCAGGTTCGACTGTATCAGTATCTGCGGTCCTTTTGCCCGAGGCGACTGACGAGGTGCTGTCCTTTGCCTTCAGTATAGCAACGACTGAACCTGCAATTATTCCTGTCTGTCTCTAGATTAGCTTGTTAGGAGGGATAATAAAGTTGGAGAGGTTGTGTGTGTGTGTGTTTGTGGGGGCCCGGTAGCTCAGTTGGTAGAGCACTGGACTTGTGATCGAAAGGTCGCAGGTTCGAATTCGGGCCGGGACGGACACGGGTCAACTTTATGTGCAGACCCAGAGACGGAAGCCATGTCCCACCCCCGTGTCATCACAATGGCACGTAAAAGACCTTGGTCATTCTGCCATAAGTGCAGGTGGCTGAATACACCTAAACACGCAGACACCTGGGTAGCGCGACTCCGTTGCTGCTAGCTTTCCACTGGGAGGAAGCGACCCGAATTTCCCAGTGATGGGACAATAAAGTAATGAAAATGAAATGAAAATGAAAAATGTGTGTGTGTGTGTGTGTGTGTGCGCGCGTGTGTGTGCGTGTGTGTGCGCGCGCGCACGTGCTCAGGGGAAAAGTACCTGGAGCACTCTTTCCATTGTGCTTCACTTGGCGGACTAATGACGTAAAATTCTGCACTATTTGAGCTAAGATAAAGCGTATGGAATACTCTTTTTACATTTAGTCAAGTTTTGACTAAATGCTTTAACATAGAGGGGGAATCGAGACGAGGGTCGTGGTGTATGTGTGTGTGTGCCTGTCTGTCTGTCTGTGCGTGTGTGTGTGTGTGTGTAGAGCGATTCAGAGTAAACTACTGGACCGATCTTTATGAAATTTTACATGAGAGTTCCTGGGTATGATATCCCCAGACTTTTTTTTCATGTTTTCGATAAAAGTCTTTTATGACGTCATATCCGGCATTTTGTAAAAGTTGAGGCGGCACTGTCACACCCTCAATTTTCAATCAAATTGATTGAAATTTTGGCCAAGCAATCTTCGACGAAGGCCGGACTTCGGTATTGCATTTCAGCATGGAGGCTAACAAATTAATTAATGACTTTGGTCATTAAAAATTTGAAAATTGTAATTAAAATTATTTTTTTTTATAAAACGATCCAAAATTAATTTCATTTTATTCTTCATCATGTTCTGATTCCAAAAACATTAAATATGTTATATTCGGATTAAAAACAAGCTCTGAAAATTAAAAATATAAAAATTATGATTAAAATTAAATTTCCGAAATTGTTTTAGAAACTATTTCATCTTATTTCTTGTCGGTTCCTGATTCCAAAAACATATAGATATGATATGTTTGGATTAAAAACACGCTCAGAAAGTTAAAACGAAGAGAGGTACAGTAAAGCGTGCTATGAAGCACAGCGCAACCGCTACCGCGCCAAACAGGCTCGTCACTTTCACTGCCTTTCGCACTAGCGGCGGACTACGTTCAGTTTCATTCTGTGAGTTCCACAGCTTGACTAAATGTAGTAATTTCGCCTTACGCGACTTGTTCTCGTTTGCGATAGATTGATATTTCTCGTTATCGTTGCCCTGATCGAGTCCACACAATGGATTGCTGAATGTGAAGCTCTACAAAATTGCACAACTGATACGCATTCTAAGGAAAAAATAATTGTTGTCCTACTTTTTCTTGTCAATCCCCCATCACCAGAGGTTTAAAATCGGGGAAAATGGGAGTTTAATGGGGGTTAAATATCACGCGGCAGTCTTTTGATCACAGTGACACAGTTATCATAATTGGGTGCATTTGAATTTCACGCATTTGAAAAATGTTTTCGTCTTCCCGCATTTGATTTTCCCGCATTTGGTGGTTTGAATTTCACGCATGTGAGCTTTTGAAAGTCACGCATGTGAGCTTTTGAAAATCACGCATGTAGTGTATGCGTTGGGGTGTGTGTATATGAGATAGAGTTGCTCGTGACCGATGATGAGTCTCAATTCACCTTGAAATGAGTTGAAACATTTAAGTTTTCTATTAGATGAGATGGTAAATTCTTCAAGAGGTGAATGAAGAATCGTTCTGACACATGTCTTCAATTCTTTCACATACTCAAGCAATTTTTACAGTAAAACAAATATACACATGTACCTCTTCACACACTCACACACACACACACACGTACATACACACACACACACATACATACATACACACACACACATGCACACACATCAAGGAGAGGAAAAATAATTCAAATAATCACAATTTAATTGTAAATAAGAATAAAATACATGTAAGAATATAAGAATAAAATACATGTCTTCAATTCATTCACCAACAAGGATAAAATACATGCGAATGACATTCAGAGTTTTGCTGGGAGATTCTTCCAAGCCATTTTTGACACGAACTAGTTTTCTCTGAATTGTGATTTGTGCAGGGGCGGACGAGGGGGGGGGGGGGCACAGGGGGCACGTGCCCCCCCCCCCCGAAAAAAAAGAAGAAAAAAAGAAGAAGAAAAAAAAAAAGATTTTTCTATGCTGATTCTATGACCATTTCTAAGTTCAAATGGCACCAGATGGCACCATTTTGCTTCTTTGGGCAAATTTTTTTTTCCGGGGGGGCATGCCCCCGGACCCCCCTAGCAAATTCGGGCGCTTCGCGCCCATCACATTCACTTTCGATTCAACTGAAGTGCCCCCCCCCCCTTACAAAGCAACTGATCCGCCCCTGTTGTGAGTTGTGAGCGAACCGTCGTGACGTATAAACTCCCACGGATTTCCCATGTTGGTTGTTGGTATTCGTGTCTTGCTGAATTGTGATTTGTATTCACGCGTCTATACACGGGACTCACTCACGAACACACCGATGCAGGGGGGATACGTGCATGCGTGTGCATGCGTGTGCGTGAAATTCAAATGACAAGTAAGGAGAGATTTTAACTGGAAACCTGCGTGAAATTCATGTGTTAAGAAATGCGAGAAATTCATAGCGTGAAATTCAAAAGTGCGTGAAATTCAGTTGCACCGATCATAATTGTGTGCAGAGTTTAGTAAGTTATAGGTCTCCGACGCGCGACCCTGCACTCTTTTGATCGCTGGGAAAGAGTAGTCTGATCTTCCTCAGATCTTTCTTAGCCCCCCCCCCCCCCCCAACCCATCCAGTACCTTCCCTCGCTAAACAAATCAAAAACTGACCGATTTCCAAAGAAATCTAGAAACAAAACATGTTTGTCGGCTGAAGCCCTGCCAGACGCAGAAGAAGAAGCTTGGACTGTGATTTCAAATGCAAAGAAGCGATCCACTGAAACAATCTTTGAGATCATCATCATCATCATCATCATCATCATCATCATCATCATCATCATCATCATCATTATTCATGACATGTCCTTATAACCTTCTTGTCGCATGAAACCGATTAAACCCAAATGCACGACAAGTACGGCTTGAGGGGTTGCCAGTCTGTGCCAATACTGAATAGTTCATGCACGTAGTTTCCGACCTGCCTGTCACGATATAACGAACGTGGCTGATTCCAGAAAAGCCCTGTCTACCTTGTACTGATTCAACTGCCATTGCTCTCTGTCAATAAGCTTGTTTCTACGCTGCGAAGACATTGTCTGAAAGACAAGGCCGGAAATGGTTATGGTTTGACTGACCTCGAGCTGACACAAATCGGTTTTTTTTAGAACGAGTGGAAGAAAGCCTTTAATAGTTTAAATTCTCCTGTCACGATTGACACGATTCGGCTTACAACGGTGGTCAAAGAAGGACAACCCGTGACCGCTGGGTGATGGATAAGTGGCCTCTCGGAGAAGGGAATGCAACTCAACTGGTCGGTGCGTCAATCAACGCTCTGAATTGGTCGTTAGTGGTTTTATCGGCGTAAGATTGCTTGGCCAAAATTTCAATCAATTTTATTGAAAAATGAGGGTGTGACAGTGCCGCCTCAACTTTTACAAAAAGCCGGATATGACGTCATCAAAGACATTTATCGATAAAAAGAAAAAAACATCCGGGGATATCATACCCAGGAACTCTCATGTCAAATTTCATAAAGATTGGTCCAGTAGTTTACTCTGAATCGCTCTACACACACACACGCACACACAAACACACATACACCACGACCCTCGTCTCGATTCCCCCCTCTATGTTAAAACATTTAGTCAAAACTTGACTAAATGTAAAAATATGCATCACTTCTCGCGCTCTCTCCCCCTCTCTCTCTCTATCCCTCTCTCTCTCCCCCTCTCTCTCCCTCTCTCTCTCTCTCTCTCTCTCTCTCCTATGGGTTATGGACTAATAAAACTTGAACTTGAACTTGAACCCTCTTCTCTCTCTCTCTCTCTCTCTCTCCCTCTCTCTCTCTCTCTCTCTCTCTCTCTCTCTCTCTCTCTCCTGCAACTTTATAACGCAGTGCACGTTTGATGACAGCTATTCAAAGTTTGCGTGGAACACAGATGATTTCTCCCGCGAGTAACATAACAATCACGTTTTCTATTGATGTTGCAGGGAGGGTTGGCTTGCTGATCACCATCTGCCCACACGCAAGCAGACGATATCCGCAAGACTGAGGAGTATAGTGCGCAGCACGTACCAGAGACACAGATGTATGTCTATCCCTCTGGCAGCACCAACGACGCAGCAGACGAAGCTGTGTCCCGTTTCGCATCTATATAGTCTTGAGTCGAGCGTTTGAAAATGCCTGAGCCTGAAGGCGGGTGCAACTTGCACCTCTTGGTATCAGTCTGCCTTAGAGATGAGGACGACAGTGGGCCAGATGGCCAGAATAGTGCGCTGCATTTTCCTGCATAGAACTAAGGCGTGTCTGCCGCGACGGTGCCTGAGCTAAACATTGGCGGGCAGTGCTGACAGCCCGGCACACGGCACAGTAAAAAGTCCCCGTCCCTTCACCTCTCTCGCCACCATCCGCCCTACCCTTGGTCTCATGCCTGTATAGGCAAGATCGAATTGCTTGCGGCTAGCCTATCGCTATATAAGACAGCGATCGTGTACTACATGACACGACTTGATGGCTAGCTTCGCAAGAATTAAACACGATTGGTTGATACCGAAAGGGTCGGCTGCACTGGTGGGTTAAAACAGCCAGAAACAGCCAATCCGATTGCAGCTGTGAATCCGCCATTTTTATCGCGCGTAGCGAGCACCCCCAAGGCATGCTCGTCTACCCTCGCATAATCCTAACGTTCCTCGCGGCGAGATTTGCCGAAGAAACGCTACTTCCTCACCACCCCAATCGCTTCACTTGCCAAATCTCGCCTGACAAGAAACGGGGGACTGGCTTTCCACCCACTCCTGACACAACGAGGATACTTTGTGGCCAAAGTAGTTGTTGTATCGCGCTTGACAGAGGGGGGAAACTAGCCACGCTGGTGTGTTCTAGTATTGACGAAGGTGAGTACAACATTTTTTCTTCTTCTCTGACACAATTTTTCTCCCGTCTTTTAAAACCCAAAACAAAGTTGCCGTTTGTTATAACTTAAAGCTTTCAAGTTTCGACATACTTGCTTCTCTTGTGTTTTGTGGTCGTTAACTTTCCGCCCATTTTTTACACGGTTTTGTCAGAAATAGCTAGATGAAAACAGCGCAGAACACGAATTTGTTTGCTCCCTAAACACCAGGAGCAAATAGAACGTGAAAAGGAGAATAAACAACAACAACAACAACAACAACAACAACTGTATTTTCGTAAGAAAGCAGAGAAAACTGGTGCGTAGGATGTTCTGGCTGGCAAATGTTTTTGTTTGTTTTCTGTTTACTCTTTCACTAAAAGGGACCCGGGAACAGACTACTTTCAGTTCAGTAGGGGGGCGACTATCCTCAACCCGGCGGGTCCCCAGGTGGCGGATAGGGGAACGGCCCCCAGATATGGGGGCCAGCTGCGAATATAGAATAAGCAGTCCCGGACCAACTAGCGGTGTCTCTACCAGGACGGGGTGGGTTGGCAGATGGCACTGACTACCCTATAAATGCCCTACGTGTCCGATGACGAATACACCATGCGGGTAAGAGCCGCATTAAAAGCTCTAGCCCCGGGGTGGAACCCCCGGTAAGAAATCCCCCATGTGTTCCCAGGGTTAGGTTTTTGAGCCAGGAACTAAGGGCGGGGTAACCCCGAAAGAAACCTAAGGGCTGAAGTCGGAGGATCTGGGCCAACAGGCGCACCTTAACCAACCACAGATCCACGCAAAAACGCAAAATGAAATGTCGAAAGCGAACGACAAGAAGAAGACTAAAAGGGACTTACGGTGTAAACAGTTGGGATCACCGTCTCAGATCTGGTCAGGCTTTAACGTGGGACAAGACCATTCCTCCACTTGGACACATTCCAAACATCAACACCCTGACTGCTTGCCGTGGTCAGTTGGATTTTTTGATGAATAATTTCTTAAAAAGCCGTTCACAAAATTAATTCATACACAACAATTCCACGGTCTACAGAGAGCTCCCAGGCTGTTCATTGGCTCACGTAAGTGTAGCCTGTGCGATGCTAAACTTTGTCTGTCTGTTCGTGGGTATGTGTGTGTGTGTGTGTGTGTGTGTATGTGTGTGATAGAAACTTTAACATTTGACTAAACACCGAAATACTAATTTTACCTGGTTATTATCCAAGCAACAGCTTCAAAATATTGAAGCAATGATCAACATTTCGTCGGCACGTATGTAGTTAAAGTGTGTATCCAAAGAAAACGAACGGGTGGTGGTTTTTTTTTGTTTTTTTTTGGGGGGGGGGGGGGTGGGGGGGGTAAAAACAGGTGACTGGTTTGTGTCGTGTGTGGTATGTAGACCAGGTCAGGGGTCAAGGTTAGGTCAGATCGCGTGAAGGATTGTGGTATAGATACAGTTATCACCGAGCTGCAGTTCGCCGATTCGGAGAAGACGATTTCACATTGTTCGGTTTTGTAGCTCCAGAAAAATAGATAAAGAAGATACCAAAGGAGATTTCCTACAGGTTAATCTGCACAGCGTGTTTCCAGTGTCTGCGCGAGGAAGCGCTGTCGAAAGCGCAGTGTCGATCTGGCCATCTGGCAGTCGTGTCCCCGTAAGTAGGCTACAGACAGACAGATCTAGATCTAGTGTCTCGCACTCTTGCACCGTGTCACCTAGCTGCTTACTGTGTGTGTGTGTGTATGTGTGACGGAGTGACGGAGTTAGTGTTACTGTTTGTCGATAAAACCCACTCGCGTACAACACTGAAAAGTGTACCGTGTGGGAGTTGAAGCCCATTAACGCAGACGACGAAGTACATGACCGTGCACACGGGAATGACGGTATCTTTACAGAACTCAACCTCGGTGATGAACACGCATTGACTATTATGACACTAGTGTTTACCATGTGCTCTACTTTTGCTAGTAGAACTATGTACTGTGATACACCGTGTTCAAAGCTGGTTACACTTACAGAAAGTGTGTTCAAAAGTGAAACACTGCAGTTTTGAATTTAACCTCTGTGATAACACAACTTCAGCAAATCTCAAGCGTCTGATGCTTCAAAAAGGCCTGCCTTCTTCAAAACTGTTCAGCTAATGACTGCACCCTTGGTGGTAAAATATAAATATATTCTCGGGGAGCATGTGGGGGCCTTTGATGTCTGTGCAGGCCGACACACTGGTATACCTTGCCGCTTGAGCTTCGCCAGAGCCCCTCTCTTGACGCGTTCAAGAGTAGGTTGAAGACTCAGTTCTTCCCGTAGCTGGCTGCGACTTTCATGTTCGACGTGATGTGTTGTGCCCTAAAAGACATTCTTGTGAGAGGTGTTTTCTTTGTGTTTAATATTATTTTGTTTGGACCTAGCTATTGATGTGTACATTGTTGTTAAACAGTTGTTTGTTGTATTTTTATCAGGGTTTGCTAGTGTGTGATAGGGTTCGTGTCCGTCTGTAGATGTTAGTTTCTTTGTTAGTCCTGTGTTGACAACTCTTCGACAAGCGCTTAGAACTATACCCACGGAATACGCGCTATATAAGCTTCATATTGATTGATTGATTGATACCTTGGGGAAAATCTGCGCGCGGCAAGTGTAACCGATGAAACAATTCTTTTTCTGAAAAGATTAGGAAAAACACTGCGAGTCAGTTGCATTTGTAGCTGTTAAAACAACGCAGTTACTCAAACCTTTCGGGGACATTCTTCGAGTTGCATTAATTTTGCAGCTGATGGAGCAACGCGGTTGCTGATGGGTTCAGCAAAAAGTCTGCGAGCGGCGTTCGTAGCGGACGAAATGAAACAGTTACTTGTGAGATTCGTAAACATAACACTCAGTAAAAAACAACACACACAAAAACATTGACACACACGCACAAAATAAATTACTGCTCGTTGCAAATAACAGCCGACTATTGAGTTGTGATTTCGGGACAGCGAAAGGGAAAAGAGCAAAACAGTTGATAAACGAGACATAACTGATAAAATAAAATAATGGAACAGAACAGAAAAGGTAAGAAAAAAAAACCCCACCCAAAGCAGACCAAACGAAACCACAAAACAAGACAAGACATGACAACGCATCAAATCAAATCAAATCAAATCAAATCAAGTCAAATTAAATCAAAGCAAATCGAAAAAAATCAAATCAAAACAAAAATGTCAATTACTTTAGAGACGGTTTAAGTTACTGTGCTCTTTGTAACTGTGTCACTTCCAGGTACACGGAGCCCCTAGGGCTTTGGGTTATGTCTCAGGCATCTATCAATTTGAAATTATACCAAGTTTCATTGACCTTCTTGCAAGGAGTCGAAAAATGCTATTTTTTCCCGACATTATATGTTCATCATTGCCGGGGCAGGACAGCGTCAGCCTCGGTCAGGCCCCGCATGTGAACTAATTACGTCAAAAGCCTACATGCCATGGAAGTCTGTTAGTCTCGACGATAGATTATTCTTTCTATCTGGGGTAGTTTACGTCAAGACATTGTGTTTGATTACACCGTGTCTTTCACGATGGGTGTGGGTATCGTCTCTGAGTCAGTACATAAAAAACGCTGGCGCTGGACCCGAGTACTCTTCAGACTGGCTCGCTCCCCCAGTATGAAAGTTATTGTCTTGTGCACGTGGATTTAAAAATAAAAAATAAAAAATTTTATTTTACACAATTAAAAAAATTATTTGAGTAAAATAAAACATTAAAACGTTCATAATAAACAATAGTAAACAAGAATTAAAAAAAAAAATAGACCGCCCATGCCGGGAATCGAACCCGGATCCCTTTGGCCACCAAGCCACCACCTTGAATCACTGACACAGTGTCCCTGTCGCTCTCTCTCGTGCTCTCTGTCTCTCTTTCAGTCTCACCGAGACCAAACCTGCACTGTAGTTTCTTTGCCGAGACCAAATTAATCCCCACCCGCTGGCTGGCTTGCACTGAAATCATGCTTTTCTCGTCACTGCGTGACGTGTTCGCCGCTCAAGTCTCCCCTTTAGTTCAGGCTGTTCGCAAAGCGACCAGCCTCCCACCGCAAAAACTCCCACCGTTAAGAGTGGCTTTTGTGTTTTTTGGGGCATTTAGGTCCCAGGTAACATTATGAAGTTTTAATACGATCAATCGGACCTATTATCAAGTTAGTGTATCAACTTTTGAACGAACTGCGCCCAGTAGTTTCCCAGCAATAAGCTGTTAAGTCGAGACAGACAGACAGACACACACACACACAGACACACAATTAAAGTCTGCTGGACCATCCTACTGCGTACTCGGGGATAAAGTTGAACCTTGTCCGTCTCAGCCTGGAATGGAACACGTGAACCAAAGGATCACAAGTCCAGCGCTCTACCGATTGAGCTTCCAGACCTCCAAATCCTTTTAACAGTGAGTCCTCTTTACCATTCGCAATAATACCATGTTTCTGATCAAAATCAAGCGGAACTCGAGTCGACGAGCCAACGATCCAAACACTTTTCTGAAGTCTTTGGTAGCTGAATCGGTGTCAGAAATCAATACCCTGCGGTCACCGTTCCAGACATCTAACGATATATTGATACTTTTTCATAATTGTTTTAGCTATAGGTTTTCTCTGAGATTCCCAACGTCACATTATTTCCTGGCCAACCCATCACCCCGTTTTGGCTGCGGCAAACAATGTTTTTGCCCAGCTGAGTTGAATTGAGCTGAGTTGAGCTGAGTTGAGCTAAAATATAAACATCACTTAGACTAGATGACCGACTAACTTTTCAAAATCAAAAAGCAATTAGAAAAATTAGGTTATGGAAGATTTATTTATAAGCAAAAGGAAACATTCAAATGTTTTTGTTACAAGATATCCCTTACTTTCCCAGACTCTCAGTTGATCTCTTCCAAAAATAATGTCCAAGCCATAATGATATAATGACTTTGACCCTATATTAAAACATCATTGCGCTTGCGTTTCCGTTCTTCTATTTTTTACGTTCCAAGCACCTGTGCTTTTGGATTTCAGATCAAGGTATCCTACAGTAATTTGCTGTATTGGTTAAAGTGACACTTGTATCTGAGGCTTCTTTCTCCTTTACAGGAAGCATCCGATATCATTGCCCGTATTTAATGCCATATGCGCATGTTGTCCGTTCTATCATGCATCTCTGTGAGATGTCACATAAATTGTCTTCCTTATCGATTTCATCCGGTATGACATGCGATAAGAGAGAGAGAGAGAGAGAGAGAGAGAGAGAGAGAGAGAGAGAGAGAGAGAGAGAGCTAAGGTAAACAAAATGCAGTGAAGTTTACTGCTTGAAATCAGTACAGATACAATAACGTACGGTGGTCTTTCAGGATATGTTCGTGTTGCTATACACTGTGGTTCTGTGAGTTTTAAGGGAAGGACAGAAAGAAAGAAAGAAAGAAGGAAAGAAAGAAAGAAAGAAAGAAAGACTGATTGACTCCATTCTGGTTTGTGTAATTTGGAAGAAAATAAAACAGGAAGATCAAAACTTCATTCTGATTTTTCTTAGTTTTTTTGGTTCTACCTTTTCAGTGTCTAGCACCCCCTTTAAACTGCAGATTGTGATGACGAAAGCGTGATGATGGGTGAATGACAATGTGCGCTGCAAGCCACAGAGACGTGGACCGCCGAGACTATCAGCTGCTTTGTGTCTTTGACGCCTAGACCGTCGGCCGCGATGGCGCAGTGGGGGACGCCTTTTGTTCAAGGTAACGGAGCATTGTTTTTTGATTACTGTCAATTTGATATTCTTCTTTGATTTGTTGTGGTGGTCCTGGAATTTTATTGAAGGCTTGTTATTTTGGATGCGGTCCTTGTAGCTGATTTTTGTGAGACACATTTTTCTTTCGAGTTTACCGTTTGCAATTTTTGTCGGTTTCGTTTTGAATATAATTCAGGTGTGTCCTTGGCCCTTAAACAAGGAACCTAATTTTGTTTCTTGGTGTAGTGGGGATGGGGAGTGGGGGTTGTCTATCCACTGAACTTAATCTGTTATCCAGACCTTTCTGTTTTGTTTTCTTTTGATCTTGTTTTGTGGTTGTTTCACCAATAACCTACTGGCATAGTTTCGGAGCAGTTTTGAGCAAATCAGTGCAGGTGTTCCTAAATTACAGTACGGCGAATGTCCCTTGACCCTTTTAAGGTCGCATTCGTCAGAAAACTGTCCAAAATGGCGCCTTAGGTGTACTTACTTTAATACACATAATCGTAGCCGGAACATTCTTCCAGGAAATCACGATTCCATATTCAATGTCATGGTCACTTTTCTATTATCAATAACTTTAGAGCCACCATACCACATACCCGTACAAATCAAACTTGATGTTTTGTCAGATTTTAAAACACAAACAGAGCGACTGGAATTTTCTTGCTGTTCGTTTATCCATCCACTACTGTGATGCAGCAACTTTGTAACTATAACTACAACCATTTGCAACCAAGTTCGTTGGCTGCAAAAACTATATCATTGTCCATACCAAAACTGAACTTCATTTCTTTATTTTGATGTCACAGTCACAGGAAGAGTTTATAGATGCTTCAATAAAGGATTTGTCTTCAGGGGTACCCGTACCTCCGGAAGCAGGGATAGGTTGTGTGTGTGTGTGTGTGTGTGTGTGTGTGTGTGTGTTTTGAATGTTCTTTTTATTCCTTATTTTGGTCGTTGTTCTTGATAACTTTTTTTTAATGCATTGATGAATTACATTATGTTGTAACCTCTGGTGTGACGGAGCAAGACTGTTTCCTGGTTTTTGTAATTGCAGAAAAATGCTATGATAGCTGTGTCCCTTAATCTACTTTAACTTCCATATTGTGCTCAGTTCTGTGATACTTTTTTTTTACAAAAAGGTGTGTGTGTTTGTGTGTGTGTGTGTGTGTGTGTGTGTGTGTGTGTGACTTGAGGTGAGAAAGCTTTGAGTGTATGCTGCTTGTTTTAGTGAATGTATTTTTAAATGCTGTCCAGTGTCGTTTTTAAATTGATGTCGTTGATCAGTTTGTTTAGATGATGCGTGTGTTGGTGTACATGGCTGGATTTAATGTTTCTTAACCGCAATGTCATAACAAATTCCCAACCTTGGGCAATTAAAGATTCTGTATTCTGTATTCTGTATTCATCAACCTCTTACAGACACAGGCACAAGTTTCAAATCGCAAGGCTCTTTCACAGGGAGAAATTACTATGCAAAGTAATTTTACATTGGTGTTTTTAATTTCACTTTTATTCAACACAAACAAGTGCAATTCAAAAACTATAAGTAAAACAAACAAAAAGAATAACCAGAAGTTAATTACATTTTCTTGTGAGGAAGTCCCTTCATATTTCACATCAGAAAAAAAAGCAACAACCTGCAAATATCTCAGATGTATGTTACCACTCTGTTAGGAAACGCTGCCGTTGCTGAACTTTGGTTCAGTTTTGTGTGTTGCATGTAGTTGACTTATTTGTACTTTGTGGGAAAGTACCGATATTATATTTTGTAAACACAATATTTATGTTTGGACGAGAATGCAGGTGAACATTCTAGTCCTGTCAAAACAAGTTGTTTACAACGTTGTTTTGAGTCGTGGGTTCGTGGCGTTCGCTCGGATTAAGTGCGTCAGCGCTTTTGATGAACGTCTCAGAGAATGTCACTATTCTAGTCCATGGACAGTTCATCTAATTTTAGTTGTATCATGTTCGGTCTGGAATATTCTCGAGATTGAGTATTTACTATATAGGCCAGCGCGATTTGTATGTTAAAAAGCTTCTACTTTGAGTTCTGCTACGATGTGCAGTTGTATGTATGGAATGCTAAATAAATCCTCGAACTCAATTTGACGAGTTTTTGTCTGCTGCTGTGAAGACGGGCCACGTAGAATAAAAGAAAACAACTATACGACATTTGAGAACTTCGTCAATCTCAACTGTCATGTAACACACCCACAGCAGTTAATATTTACCGTCTTCCTGAACAAGGGAAGAAGCGGCGAGTTCCAACAAATTTAATGGCAGTCAAGGGAAGTCCTGATGTAAAACGTGGTAAAGGTTAGCAGTTCTGATGTTAAACGTGGTAAAGGTTAGCAGTCCTGATGTTAAACGTGGTAAAGGTTAGCAGTCCTGATGTAAAACGTGGTAAAGGTTAGCAGTCCAGATGTTAAACGTGGTAATGGTTAGCAGTCCTGATGTTAAACGTGGTAACGGTTAGCAGTCCTTATGTTAAACGTGGTAATGGTTAGCAGTCCTGATGTTAAACGTGGTAATGGTTAGCAGTCCTGATGTTAAACGTGGTAATGGTTAGCAGTCCTGATGTTAAACGTGGTAATGGTTAGCAGTCCTGATGTTAAACGTGGTAATGGTTAGCAGTCCTCATGTTAAACGTGGTAATGGTTAGCAGTCCTGATGTTAAACGTGGTAATGGTTAGCAGTCCTGATGTAAAACATGGTAATGTTAGCAGTCCTGATGTTAAACGTGGTAATGGTTAGCAGTCCTGATGTTAAACGTGGTAATGGTTAGCAGTCCTGATGTTAAACGTGGTAATGGTTAGCAGTCCTGATGTTAAACGTGGTAATGGTTAGCAGTCCTGATGTTAAACGTGGTAATGGTTAGCAGTCCTGATGTTAAACGTGGTAATGGTTAGCAGTCCTCATGTTAAACGTGGTAATGGTTAGCAGTCCTGATGTTAAACGTGGTAATGGTTAGCAGTCCTGATGTTAAACGTGGTAATGGTTAGCAGTTTTTCATGTTAAACGTGGTAATGGTTAGCAGTCCTGATGTTAAACGTGGTAATGGTTAGCAGTCCTGATGTTAAACGTGGTAATGGTTAGCAGTCCTGATGTTAAACGTGGTAATGGTTAGCAGTCCTGATGTTAAACGTGGTAATGGTTAGCAGTCCTGATGTTAAACGTGGTAATGGTTAGCAGTCCTCATGTTAAACGTGGTAATGGTTAGCAGTCCTGATGTTAAACGTGGTAATGGTTAGCAGTCCTGATGTTAAACGTGGTAATGGTTAGCAGTCCTGATGTTAAACGTGGTAATGGTTAGCAGTCCTGATGTTACACGTGGTAATAGTAAGCAGTCCTGCTGATGTTAAACGTGGTAATAGTTAGCAATCCTAATGTTACTCGCGGATAGGGTTAGGGTATTGGTAAGCAGTCCTGATGTTAACGTGGTAACGGTTAGCAGTCATGATGTTAAACGTGGTAATAGTTAGCAGTCCTGCTGATGTTAAACGTGGTAATGGTTAGCAATCCTAATGTTACTCGCGGTTAGGGTTAGGGTATTAGTAAACTTGGTAACGGTTAGCAGCCCTGATGTTAAACGTGGTAACGGTTAGCAGTCCTGATGTTAAACGTGGTAAAGGTTAGCAGTCATGTTAAACGTGGTAATGGTTAGCAGTCCTGATGTTAAACGTGGTAATGGTTAGCAGTCCTGATGCCATAAACAGGCTGTTTAGTTCCAAGAAGAAGGGAGAGGGGGTCGAGGAAGTACGCATTCAGATTCACTACACATGCAAATAAAATGAAAAACTTAAGAGCATTGTATACATAATCAGAATACAGGGCCGGACCCAGGGGGGGGGGGGGGGGGGGGGGGGGGGGGGGGGGTTCCAGGGGTTCCGGAACCCCACCCCTGGAAAAAGCATGTACCTTGCTTTGAGTGTTTTTTTTAATTTTTTTTTTTAAAATAAATTTTGTGTGTGTCTCTAACAAATTTTATTCAATGTGAAATCCGATGAGAAAAAGGTACCAACCCCCCCCTCCCCCCCCCCCCCCCCACCAAAACAATGCTGCTCTTAACCCTCAAAACAAGGCCCAGAATGCACAGATTTTAACCGTTTTTCAAAAATTTTCCGGGGGAGCATGCCCCCGGACCCTCCCAGTTCGCGCGCCTGCTTTGCAGGCGCGCGCTTGTGGCTTCGCCACTTCGCTGATTTGCCCCCCCCCCCAAAAAGGAGGAACCCCCCCCCCCTTACAACTCATTTGGTCCGGCCCTGGAATACTCAATAAAAACTAGATTTCAGGGGGCAGTTTATATTGTCATCAAGTATGTGGTGCACCCGCCTTTTAAAGGATTTTAAAGATGTGGATCGTTTGATTTCAATTGGTAAGAGTTCCACAGAGATGATCCTGAAAAAGCAAAGCTTGATTTATAAAGATCTTTATCTTACGTACGTGTGACATACCACTCATGTCATAACAATATCGTTCACGCCACAGTGCATGTGAAGAGGAACACTCGGAAGAATGTTAAGAACGTACACGTTACGATATGCTTTCTAGAGTGACGTCTCTTTGCTTTGACGTCAAAGATTACTCGAGGCTTAGCTTTCGGAGAGATCTATACTGTTCAAAAAAAGAAACGCATAGTTGCTACTTGCCAAATTTGTTTTATTTTTCGAAAAAATTAACAGAAAATCCAATATTTAGATTATTTGTTTGAAATTTGGTATGGACACAGTTGAATGCACACACAGTTCATTTGCATCTTCAAATCAATCAGTCAATCAATACGATTTGGTGCCGAGGCTGTCAAGTCAGTAGGGGGTGTGACTGCCTTGAGCAGGAACAACTGCCCGGCACCTTCTGGGCATGGACTGGATCAGATGCCGGATATCTTGCTGTGGGATGGTGTCCCACTCCTCCTGAAGTGCCTGCAATAGATCGCGGTGATTTGCCGGCGCTTCTTCTCGCCTGCGCACACGTCTGTCCAATTCACCCCAGAGGTGTTCTATCGGGTTCATGTCTGGCGACATGGATGGCCAGGGAAGCACCTGGACATGGTGGTCGGTGAGGAACTGGGTGGTGAGTCGTGCTGTGTGCGGGCGAGCGTTGTCCTGCTGGAATATGGCATCCTGGTCAGCCAGAAGAGGAAGGGCGTGTGGGCGCAGAATTTCCTCCACGTATCGCTGGGCAGTTATGCGCCCTTGGACGTGCACCAGGGTGCTCCTTCCAGCGGTATTGAACCCCCCCACACCATGACGCCTCCACCACCATGAACGGGTGCCTCATCCACACAGTTGGGCGCGTAACGTTCGTTTATTCTCCGGTAGACCCTCCTCCGACCATCATGTCGCTGGAGTGGGAAGTAGGACTCGTCGCTGAACCACACGTGTCTCCAGTGATTCCGGACGGTCCAGCGAAGGTGCTGGTTGCCCCACTGCACTCGGTTCTGGCGATGGCGGCGGGTGAGGACAGCTCCTCTGTGAGGTCTGCGAGCTCTCAAACCAGCTTCATGCAGGCGGTTCCGCACGGTCTGGTCCGATAATCGGTGTGGCCCGGGGAGAGCCTGGACAGAAGATGAGGCCGACAGGAAACGATTCCGGAGGTGGCGGAGCCGTATGAAGCGGTCGTGAGCAGCAGTTGTCGCCCTTGGTCTTCCCGCTCGTGGCAAGTCAGCAACGAAGCCAGTGGCTTGAAACCTGACCCACAGTCTACTGATGGTGCTCTGGGACACGTGGAAGTGCCTGGCGATTGCACTTTGACTTTGGCCTGCTTGTAAACGACCCAATGCAATTTGGCGGTCTTCTCTGCTCAATCGGGCCATCTTTCGTCGCTGAATTGTCGTCTGATTTCTTTGTGGCGAACAATCCGCTTTTATGGGTTTTGGAAGACATGGTGAGAGCTCAATATTCCCCGAGTTTCACGAGATTACACTGAAGCATGACGAGTGGTCATGCCAAATGAGCAATTTTGACATTGTAGCCACTGATAACGCATGCGTCACGTGCAGAGCTCACTTGTGGCAATGGACGAAAGGTCGACGACCAGATAAACATTTTCTGCAGTTTGGTGGATATCCTTGTAGCCATATAACTAAATTAACCAAATATTACAAGCTATGCGTTTCTTTTTTTGAACAGTATAGGTTACATTTGAAGCGTCTTCAATTTGGGCGTTTCGACTGAGGGACGTTTGGACTTGGAGCAATAGACACGCAAGTACAGTATGTAGGATAAACAGAATACTACATGGCTTCCTGTTTAATACCTGTTTTACACTCGTTGTGTTTTCAAATATTGAAAAGTTCGCTTTCGCTCGCAGTGCAATATTTAAAAACACAACTCGTGTAAAACTGGTATCAAATAAGAAGCCATGTAGTATTCTCTCTATATATACGAGGGATTGGTGGGAGTAACTTGCGAGACCCATACTTCTTCCTTCGTAACGTGTGTAAAATACGATTGCAGATATTTGGGCTCATCACCATGAACTATTTTAAACATATAAACAGCCATATTGTCGTGTTTTTCCTTTCGCCACTCTCAGTCGCAAAGGAGACACAACGAGTTGTGTAGGTTCTGTAGATTTATTAACAGCTGGAACAACGGTGACAATATCTCTCAGCACAGTGTAAGAAAGAACAAGTGCAAGACTGGTAAAGAACAACAATACGTGTGCGCAGCCCTACTTATATAGTTAATGGACATACGAGAATATTCGGGAAACATCGAAACTAATCTGGTTAGATCTACACAGTTCCGTCTGTCCGATGAGCGTCTACGCTTACGTCATGAGTGACTGCGCACTAAATCAAAGTAAGTTCCATAATGTTCTTTAATATCCTTCCATTCGATTCCAGTGGTATCTAGCGATCTCCACAACACCTCCCCACCTAAACTAATGCTACTCCTCAAGCATCAACAGCAAAGTCTCTCTGTGGGTTTGCGTGTTCTCTTTGACCGTCTTGGATTGTCTGGTCCATACTCTGGAACGGATGGAGTACCTTTGGGTTTGGTCTGTCTCCGAGTTTGTGGCACAGTTTCCAAGATCTCCATGGGGTGATCTGTTACAAGTTCAGAAACAGTGTCCACTTCCTCACCAGGTTCATTGTCTTTCTCAGTGGTGTATCGTGGCTGTAGCTGTTCCCAGTGTCGTCTCCATACTGGACCATGAGGAATGACCATGACGTTGAAGTACCCAGAGACTTCTTGACGACTGCTGGTACCCATCGGGGTTGTTTGTCTCGGCGAGGTCCATGGTACAGAGCATACACAAGATCTCCGGCCTTGTACTGTCTGGTTACCTTGACGACAGCTTTCGAGTCTGGAGTCATCTGAGACTTGGATGCCTCCTTGGATTGCTTGCCCTGAGCGATGTGGGCTGGCGAGGGCAGCAGAGTGTCGATTCTTGTCTGTAACTGCCTGGAATTCAAGAGTTCACTCGGAGAGAAACCACAGGATGTCGGCGTTCTCCGGTACTGCATCAAGAACTCTTGAAGAGCACGCTTCGGTGGCAAAGAAGATTTTCTCAGTGCTTGGTTGAATGTCTGCACCAAACGTTCGGCGGCTCCATTGGTAGCAGGATGATATGGTGCCCCTGTCAGGTGCGTGATCCCCCGTTCCTTGCACCAGCTCTGAAATTCTTCAGAAGGGAAGGTCGGCGCGTTGTCAGTGACAAGTGTGTGGGGCAATCCAAAATGAGCAAAATCTTCTTCCAGCAGGTCCAGAGTGGCTCTAGAGGACGTGGATGACGTAGGATGAATGCATGGATACTTGGAGTAAGCATCCGTGATCACCAGCCAGTCTCTACCCATGAAGTTGATTGCATGGTCCAGGTGTAAGCGGCTCCACGGCTTTTCTGGTAGCATCCATGGGTGAACTGGAGGCTTGGATGGCTTGTTCTGATGTTCACCGCACGAGTCACATCGTCGAGTAGCCATCTCAATAGCAGCATCGATACCGGGCCGGTAAACAGCAGTTCTTGCCAACTGTTTCATGCGTTCCATGCCGAAGTGTCCGAGATGCAGCAGATCAAGGATCTTGGACTGCAGGCTCTGTGGAATCACCACTCTCGATCCATGGACGAGGCATCCGTGGCAGATACTGAGAGAGTCCGACAACTTCCGGAACTTGTTGACATCTTCATTGATCTCAGCATTCTTTGGTGGCCAGCCTTCACGGACGTAGCGCATCACAGTAGATATCACTGGATCTTTTTCTGACTCTTGACGGAGGATATTGGCATCCACAGGCTGGACTTGAAGACTGAGAACCTTGATGGCACACACCATGTCCATGTCTTCACCACTTTCCTCCCTGTCGAAGTCGATGTCATCTCCGTATGGCAAGCGACGTTAAAATTAATATTAAAAGTCCTACGGTTTTGAGCCATTAAGGACTTGAGTGTTTGTCCGCTTTCAAAAAGAGGAAAGAAAGAAACAAAAAATAAGGAGAGGAGGGCAGGGGGTGGGGTTGAGTTGATAATGCTCTGTGGAATTTGTTAAAATGAAAAGTAGTTAAGATGTTTCTTGGTAAGAATTATAAGTCTGTATTCTATATCTTGAATAACGGGTTTGTAAAATGATTTTTTTTTAATTCAAATCGAGTTAAAAAGTGGAACCTTTCAGGATCACCAATAAAACCAAATAGATGAGCAAGTAAGAGGAACACGAACAATAAATCTCAAAACTTTTTACAAATAAAAGGATTAAAATGTAAGCCACGAAGGCCGTGGTAATAAAAACAATATGTACAGTTTGGCGACTAGTGGGCCTTGGGTGAGGATATGTTGTCTAGAGGGTAGTCGCTGGAATCAGGAGGGATGGCGGGAGCCACTCGACCTCAAACTGAAACACGCTGATGTGATAATCTGGGCTTAGTTATACCCACAGCCCCATGTCCGAGTCCCTGACCAGTCGGCACAGCAGCAAGCTGTGTGACCAGCCTAGAGAACTGCTACTGCGCAAATAATCCTGGGGACTCAGACCATGGAGCTGCATATGGTCATATAAGGTTTTAAAGGTAATTCTATTTGTAGCGCATGGAGCGAAAATGTGTTGAAATGAATAGGGTTCTCCACAATGGCAGGACTTGTTAAAGATATGGAAGCGGCAGCCGCCGGCACGGAGGCGTCTGAAGATAGTGAGGAGGTTTGTTGGGAGATCGGGGTGTAGATCGTTCATATCAATGGGTTGATAGGACAGAGATGTTACGTACTGACTTCGAATGAGTTTACGGATTTTACTGTAGAACTCGGTTACTGAGTAGCCGATGTTAGTGTTAGCTGGGCTAGATTCTGCCGCTTCTTTGGCAGCGACATCCGCCAGTTCATTTCCCCGGACCCCTACGTGAGAGGGGACCCAGAGAAATGATACGGATGTGCCGGATGAGATTAACTGGTGACATATAAAGAGGATTTCTCTTTGTAGCTCTGCCCGATTTGATGTGTTTCGATGCAGAGCTTGTAATGAAGAGCGCGAGTCAGAGCAGAAAACTACCGCACGCGGTGTGACTGGGAGGTCATTTATAAAAGTGCATGCCATGAGCAAGGCAAATAGCTCGGCTGAGAATATGGAGATGTCTTTATTAAGAGTATATTTCCTTGAGATTTTGAGATCTGGGATCACAAAGGCGCAGCCAACGCTGCCGTCTGCAAATTTGGATCCGTCAGTAAAGACTTTTAAATGCTCCGAGAATTTGTAGTTTAGGGTTTCTTTTGTAACAGTAGCCAGGTAGACGGGGTTATCTTTTTTGGTAGTATTATCTTCACTGTCGTATATGATAGTAGGGGTTTCCTCAAGCCAAGGCGGGTAGGAGGGCGGGGGGACCCTGGCCAGCTCACTGACCTTCACCCCGCTATCGGCTAGAATGCGGTTTACTGTGTCGGATAAGGGTAGCGTTTTGGCCAAGAGTTGAGTGCTATGTTTGGTGTTGGCCTCATAATTTTGGTGCTGAGGAAAAAAGTCAGTCAGGACCTCGCAGGCAGAGTTCTCTACCGCGTGGGCTCTGACAGCATACTGAGCTGAACGGAGTTTTATCTCATCCACAAGGGGCAGCCACCCACACTCGCTGTAGACTCGACTCTTACTCGCTTGTTGGGAGAGTCCCAGAGCTATTTTGAGCGCCCTGCACTCTATAATAGCCAGTTTTTTCATGAGCGCCGGGCGCGTCGCGAAATAAGCTTCGCACCCGTAAAGGAGGCGGGAGCGAATTAATGCCCGCACTACCTCTGTGACACACTTACGTCCTCTGGCCCAGGATTGGGACGCCAGGTAGCGTATGATATAAAGATCCTTGTTGGCCTTATTGATCAGATGTTCGATATGACTGGTCCAGTTAAGTCGGGTATCGATGATAACGCCGAGGAACTTAACTTCTGAGCTCGGTTTGATAATATCACAACCTATCTTTATACTGCAGTTCCTGTACAGTTGTCTACGGGAGACAACAAGAAAGACTGTTTTATTTGAGGCTAGTTGGAAGCCGTTGGTGTACATATATTGACAGAGGTTGTCGATTTTAGTTTGGTAAGAAGATAAGTCAACAGTGTTGGTAACTCTGTTATGGCGTGGTCTATTAGTGTCTATTAAGGCGAGGTCGTCCGCATACAGAAGTACACTGGCACCGTCAACCTTAACAGAAGTAATGTCATAGAGCATGATGCTGAATAAGTTTGGCGCGATGATACTGCCCTGGGGAACCCCCATGTCCAGCGCATGGGTTTCGGACACCGAAGAGCCCACTCGGACAGACATCTTGCGATTGCTGATGAAGTTTTTGATGAATTGGTACATGTGGCCAGAGACACCGATTCTGCCGAGTTTTAGGAGTAGACGAGCATGCCAGACGCTGTCGTACGCAGATTTAATATCAAAGAAGGTTCCAAGAAGAGAATTATTACTATGTGCCAAGGTCTTTTTGATTTTTTCAGTGACGTGCACAATGTGGTCCGCACACGAACGACCTTGCCTAAAACCTGCCTGGCATGTAGGAATGATATTGTGTTTATTGAGGTGGAACTCCAGCCTCTGGTTCACCACACGCTCAAAGATCTTGCTGAGGTGGGGGGTTAGTGATATGGGGCGGTAACTGCCAGGTAGATTGCCCGGTTTTCCGCTCTTCAATACTGCTACTACTTGTGAGTCTGACCACGCTGCGGGGATAGTATCCTTTAACCAGCATAGATTGAAAAACTGAGTGAGCAACTTAACAAAGTTAGGTGGTAGATGTTTTATCATGTGATATGATATTGGGTCTAAACCTGTGGATTTTTTTGGGTCTTTCACAGAAGAGATGGCGTTTTGGACTTCTTTTGCCTTAAACATGCAGTTTATAGGCAACTGGTTGTCATCTGGGGGGTATGTGAAACCCTTCTCCTGATCTAACCTATAATTGAGTCGTTCAGTATCTAGGGATTTTGATTGACTATTTTTGGCAAAGGTATCTGCTAATAGGTTTGCCTTTTCAGAGTCAGTTGTGGTCATTTTATCACCCGATAGTAGTGGCTTTTCTTTAGTTCTGTATCTACATTTAAATCTGCGGATTTTCTTCCAGATTTTGCCACAGTCTTTGTAATCTTTAGTTTCTTTGTGGACAAAGTTTTCCCAGTTTTGAAGTTTAGCCTCAGCGGTGATCTGGTTAAATTGTATTTCAGCTGACTTCATATTCGTGAAGTTAGCGTCTGAGCAGTGCCTGAGATATGTCCGAATGTGATATCGCTTGTTTGCCAAGGCTTCATCACAGTCTGCATTCCACCACTCATTCCTTTTGGCCTTACAGTTAGGATTTACTGATTTAAGCGGAATGTGATTATTGGCAGCAGTGAGTATACATTGACGTATATTATTGTAAGAGGCTTCGATGTCATCCGTAAGGAGAGTTTCCTCCCTGACACCCTCGAGCTCCGCACGGAAGCTGTCCCAATTTGCCTGTTTGTAATTGTACTTTTTTCTGACCTCCGAGTTATTGCGATTAGGGGCGAAGTGGCGGAAGGTAAGAACAATGGGTAAGTGATCGGAGCCGAGGGCGTCCGGGAAAACGTTCCAGTCGATGTCAGTGACTATGGCATTTGAGCAAAGGGAGAGATCGATTGCTGATGGGGAATGGTCAGCTCTGTCTGGAAGTCTGGTTGCCGAGCCATCGTTTAGTATACAAAAGTCAGTTTCCAAAATGACGTCAGCAAGGTTGC
This sequence comes from Littorina saxatilis, assembly GCF_037325665.1. Taxonomy (NCBI): domain Eukaryota; kingdom Metazoa; phylum Mollusca; class Gastropoda; order Littorinimorpha; family Littorinidae; genus Littorina; species Littorina saxatilis. The sequence continues at coordinate 11,973,448 of NC_090248.1, forward strand.
TATTGGCATGTTTGTATCTAGGGTTAGCAGAGTCCCACAGAGGGTGGTGATTATTAAAATCACCCATCACGCACCAGTGTGCCCTGCTATGATCCAGGGATTTTAGCCAGTCGGTAGTTCCTTTTTTATTACACCCGTGGGGGTAATATATGTTAACTATGTTGAGGTTTTTGGATCCTTTTATTTCGATTTCAACAGCACATGTACTGAGATTTTCTGAACTAGGGATGAGAGGTGCAAAGGGTTTGTAATTTAAGGAAGACTTTAGATAAATAGCTGTTTGAATGAGTTGCCCTGAGCCCTTTTGCTCTACTATGGGAGGGAAGTCAAAACCATCTATAGAAGGCAGTAGGGAGCGTTTTCTCTTGACTGACTGGATAACTAAGATGTCAGCAGAGTGATTTGATATATAATTATATAGCTGAGAGAAGTTAGAGTTGATAGAGCGACAGTTCCACTGTAATATGATAAATCCGTGACCGCTTTCACCTTGTTCAGCCATTTTAACACGCACAAAGAAGGTAAGTTAAAGGGCAGATTTAAAATAGGTTAAAAAGTGGTTTTAACAGCTTTCATATCCGTCACGGACAACTGCTTGGCACCAGCAAGGGCGCCCAGCGCCAGAGTGGCGCCGCCGGGAATGAAGCGTTCAACCTTGGTGTTGGAGAGTTGTGTGTATGTAGCTGAGAGGGAGTCGATCAGGTCGAGAGGACTCTGCATCTGTCTGGCCTTAACCATGAAGCCGAGGCACTGCTCGATGAAACCTTGAAGGCCTCTTTGTTGTTCATTTAAATTTGCATATTGCTCTCCTGTTTTTAGCTTATCTAGTGCAGCGTCGGCTAGCTCATGCTCTGCCTTCTCCTGCTCCTCCCTCATCTGCTGCTTTATTTCCTGTTCAGTTTTAAGTTTGTATTCTCTGAATCTCTGGGCCAATCCCTCCTCCATTCTCCCCATCAACCTCTCGAAGAGCTGCTCTTCTTTCGAGTCCTCCTTCCTGTTCTGGGCTTTGCGTAGGAGGGAGGCCTTTAACCCGGGGGTCCCATGAAGCGGCGCCTCTGCCGGCCGAGCCGTCTGAGACTTACAGGGCGCCTGGGGGCCAGGATTTGAATTTTGCGAAGTTGTTTGGTGCTTCGCGGTTGCAGCAGAGCTGTCCGCATGAACTGGAAGGAGTGTATTGTCATGTTCGGTCATTTTGTTTTTGATTTCTTGTATTTTATTTACTTGCCCACCCAGGGGGGGTCTCTGGACAGCCAAAGAGTACCCGGACCGGGGGGTTGAGGTCCGCCGGATCGGTTGCGGAGGGGGACGCCAGAAGGAGTCCCTCATTTCCGCTGGGGCAGTCGCTGTTTTATTTTGTTGTTTGGCGAGCTCGCGCCGCGCCCGATCCAGGGCCTCAGAATATGGTATGTATGCTGCCGACCTGATCTTATTGGCCTGCAGCCTCAGTCTCATTTCCGGGCATCCAAGATAAGCGGCGGAATGCTCGCCCTTGCAGTTTACGCAATGTTTGGCCTTGGTGCACGTCGCTCCGTCGTGGCCCTTGGAGCCACATCGGGGGCAGATCTGCACTTTTGATTTGCATTGTTGTTTTAGGTGCGATAGTCTCTGGCACTTCGTACAGCGCCGCACTGGAGGAGTGTAGGGTTCGACGCCGTACACCTCACTCTCCAGAACGACGCTGTCTGGAAGAATTGCCGTTGTAAAGGTGACACGGACCGCCTGAGACGGTTTCCCATCCCTAAGGAGAAGACGGCGAAAAGATCGAACCGAGGAGGGGCCCTTTTCTACAAGACTCCCATCCTCCATCCGGACGCGCACGCCCACTGCCATCTCAGACAGGTCTGTTCCTGAATGTATTGTGGGTATGCGTTTAATGACACCTTCGGTTGTTACCTCCGGACGGTGGCATTTCACTTTGATGCCGCCGATCGAGTCCAGCCTCAATAGCTTGTTTTGTTGTGATGCTGAGGAGCACCCTACCAGGACGCTCCCAGCTGCCAGCATGCGTATTTCTTTGACCTCGCCGATGGCAAGGTCAAAAGTTTTTTTCCTCCTGAGGCCGAGTCCCTGCAATGTTGCCGGGCCCTCCTTCAGGTCCTGCACCACCACGGGGAACTCTAAGAAGGAGGGAGGAGGTTGCTTGGGTTGGTAAAGAAGTTTTCTTCGGGGTCTTTGTTTTGTGTGTGTGTGTGTATTGGCAGGTGGTAGTGGCTGTTGAGTTGTCTGGTTTTCTTGTGATTCAGTAAGGGGTTGGGAGGTGTCGACCCCCCGGGCAGATGTTGCATGGGAAATACCTGTGTTTCCCTGAAGAGGGGGACCCTCGCAGAGGACCTTTTGCTTCTTTTTCTTTTTGGGCTTCTTACGATTGACTTCGGTGAAGTCTTCCTCAAAATGATCAGTAATCTGAGAGCGTGGGGGGCTATCCCGGAAGAGAAGAGATTCCGGAGAGCTCTGCCCCCCCTCAGGGTCGTCCTCCCGCAATCTCTTTCTCTTGAAAGGAGAAGATATGCTGGTTTTCTCATTGGTGATTGCTTTATTAAGCTGTTTGGATTTTGGGGACTGACCAGTCCGGCTGGCCCGGTCAGTCTCATTCAGTGATTCCATGGGAATATCTTGGGCGCGGTCAGAACCGCTTGCTGTTTGGTCCATATCAAGATGGCAAGCGACTAAGGGCATCTGCATTGCCATGATCCGCTGTTTTCCGGTACTCGATGGTGTAGTTAAACTGGTTCAGCCACAGGGCCCACCGAGCTAGTCTGTTAGCTGCGAGCAGTGGAGTCCCTTTCTTTGGTCCGAACAGTGATGTCAGAGGGCTGTTTAACTTCATTTCTGTAGACATGTGCGATTCATGAAGGATAAGCTTAGCAGCACGACGGTACAAAGGATTGAGTTTTAGTAAGTGAACATCGCTGCAGCCATCCTACAATGTTGAAGCAATATTAATATGAGGCATTATGCGATCATGAACGAACATTTTTAGTGTTTCAGACATCGCATAATGTTCGAGTTTTGACAACAAATATAACTTCCTTGATAACACTTTGCAGAGGTTGTTTATGTGTGTTTGCCATTTCATTTCATCATCGATAGTAACACCAAGTATGCGATGTTCTTTAACTTACTGTATTTGAGTTGTCCCTAAGGACAGTTGTAATTTCAGAGGATTTATCTTATGCTTTTGTCTCGTGGTACTAACAATGCTTTTAGTTTTATCTGGGTGAAATATCATGGCATTAAAAGTGCACCATTTAGCAACCTCGTCCCAAGTGTTCTGAAGGGAAGAATTTACGGATTCCAACGAAGTATTACTGGTATGAATACATGTAGACGAATCGTCCGCAAAGACCTCGCATCTGACATTCTGATCTGATACATGTAAAGGCAAATCATTAACGTAAATACAAAAAAAAGAAGAGATCCTACCTAGTACAGAGGGACGCCGTGTCTTACTAGTGCAGTTGACGAATTCTTGCAGTTTATAGTGACATTCTGTGTCCGGCCAGCAAGATACGATTTAAAACAATCACAGACCGAATCATTTCGGAAATTCCCAAATAATAATGTAATTTCTTCAATAATATGGAATAATCGACTAAATCAAACGCTTTCTTAAAATCCAAAAATAATGCTCCTGTTACTTCAGATTTATTTATTGCTGACAGCCAAGCTTCGCAGAGAGACGTGAGAGCTGTGTGGCAAGAATAGCGAGATTTAAGAAACAGCACGTTTCGTTTTGCAGCTCGTTTCGTTTGGTGAATGAGTCACCCCGCGAAACGGAACGTGTAACGAGACGGCATAGGCCGCAGACAAGATTTAGATGTATTCACGTTTCGTTTCGGAATGAAAGGCCGGGCATGGCAGGATATGATCCGCTGACTGGGCATGGCATAATTTCAACTCCACGAGTCAATAAAGGATTGACATACTCGCATTGCACGCACAAGAGCTTCACATTTTTCAATTCATGCACCTGATCACATACGAAGCCAGAATAAAAATTCGATGCGATGACCTACTTCTGCTTCGCCATTTGCTTTCTCACCATGAAGTTGGATAAATGTACCAGGATCAGCACCCTTCAAAATATTTCAGTTCACAACAGTTGTCTACCTCCAATGAACACATTCTCAGCGCTGAAAGACTGTGAAAGGGTTGATGAATCTAGCAATGCATAAAATGGCCAACAAATAAAACTGTTAGTGTGCAAAAATACTCACAAAAGTTGACGAAATATTGTTCGTTTTTTGGGGGTGGAAAACGTGACTGCGTTTTGACGTTCCACGTTCCGTTTCAGTTGACCTTCACCTTTCCAGCGAGAGACCCCCGAAATAATGACGTTTACCACAACTTCAAAACGAAACGTCCCAACGTTTCGTTTCTTAAATCTCCGTATTACTTGGACCGAAACCGGATTGAAACTGATGGAACAATTTTTGTTCAAACCAGAGAGAGAGAGAGAGAGAGAGAGAGAGAGAGAGAGAGAGAGAGAGAGAGAGAGAGAGAGAGAGAGAGAGGGGGGGGGGTGCAGACAGGTAGAAAGCTAAACTCAGAACATTATAACATACACACAGATATACTGACCGACCAACGCACCTATATAACAACCCACCCACCTACGCAACCACACACACCAGAAAGACATACGCGCGCGGTATTCATGTCCTGAGAGATAAGATCTGTATCAAGTAATCGCGGGGTCATATAATACGTGGACCCATTCTGATCATCATCGCTCCACGCTATCGCTTTAGTCCCTCTGACCGGACGCTAAAGTCCTACGCGAATCTATCAAAGCAAGAATACAGAGTTATCTCCCATTTGTTGTTCGCGAGCAGTGTTCGCGAGATGAAAATTATTGCAGATTGGCCGACTTCGACAGTGATCTCCGTTCTGTTCTTCACAGTTATGATACAGACATCGTTCTAAGGTCAAAACAACTCGAAATTTTGGGACTGCTGCCGGAAGGAGACCGTAATATATGGTTTCATCACTGTCAAAAAATCGTCTGCTCCAGCGAGCGCGGAAACCAAACGGTTGATTATCATGTGACACTTTTGCCATATTTAGAGTTGTTTGCACAGTAAATACAGCCGCGAAAAATAGCTCGCTTGAAACTGTCATACATATCAATTCCTTTGTAATTTAAAAATTACACAACACCATGAAAAATCATTATCGACGATCGCGAATCTGCTTACATCCATAACACATTACGAAAAGATCTAAATATGTAAACAAGTCGCGTAAGGCGATATTACTACATTTAGTCAAGCTGTGGAACTCACAGAATGAAATTGAACGTAGTCCGCCGCTAGTGCAAAAGGCAGTGAAAGTGACGAGCCTGTTTGGCGCGGTAGCGATTGCGCTGTGCTTCATAGCACGCTTTACTGTACCTCTCTTCGTTTTAACTTTCTGAGCGTGGTTTTAATCCAAACATGTCATATCTATATGTTTTTGGAATCAGGAACCGACAAGGAATAAGATGAAAATGTTTTTAAATTGATTTCGAAAATTTAATTTTGATCATAATTTTTAATTTTTTTAAATTTTCAGAGCTTGTTTTTAATCCAAATATAACATATTTATATGTTTTTGGAATCAGAAAATGATGAAGAATAAGATGAACGTAAATTTGGATCGTTTTAATAAAAATTTTTTTTTACAATTTTCCGATTTTTAATGACCAAAGTCATTAATTAATTTTTAAGCCACCAAGCTGAAATGCAATACCGAAGTCCGGCCTTCGTCGAAGATTGCTTGGCCAAAATTTCAATCAATTTGATTAAAAAATGAGGGTGTGACAGTGCCGCCTCAACTTTTACAAAAAGCCGGATATGACGTCATCAAAGACATTTATCGAAAAAATGAAAAAAAGTCCGGGGATATCATACCCAGGAACTCTCATGTCAAATTTCATAAAGATCGGTCCAGTAGTTTACTCTGAATCGCTCCACACACACACACGCACACACACACACACACACACACACACACACACACACACACACACACACACACACACACACACACACACACACACACATACACACATACACCATGACCCTCGTCTCGATTCCCCCTCTATGTTAAAACATTTAGTCAACACTTGACTAAATGTAAAAATCGATTTCCTCGCCAGACAAGGAAAACCAAGGCATCCTGTCAGGGATAGAATGAGCCGAACTCATTTTGACCTGAGTTCAGGATGACGTGGACCCACTTTAGCAGAGAAAGAGGATATTGATGGCCTAAATGCACTAAATTCAATTTTCCTGCACCAAAAATAAACCTTCGCTTCTCGTGGTATTTCCTGAAGGGTTTAAGAAACTTGTTTGTTACGATATTGACCCGATCTTTTTCCCGACAACACAATAATTAAAGCAACGAGGAATACTTTTTCTGGTACGGATTGAAGAAATCCCTCCCGAAAGTTCATGATAATTTTGTCATCAGGAATCCTAACAATCCTAAAGGGCTGTAAATGAGCTGTTGTGACCATATTGCGTTTCGCTAAATTGAGAACCTGGAGTTTGCAATTTGAAAAAGAAGCCTCTTGTACGATAGAGAAACAATGTCCTTTGATCAGTCTGTTAGTGTGCCTGTTCCAACAACAAACTACTAGGGGACTAAAACATAATGAACAGCAACAACAAAACTTCTGCCTTCAGAGAAACCGTAAGCGTCCCTTGGCACCGGCTTTACCAGTTAAAAGCTAGGTACATGATGATTGTACTACTTTAAATATATTCGAACTTTATTGGATATACGGTCACCGTTGCCAAACTGAGGAACCTGTACCCTTTAGAGTCGGGGTTTTGAAACTTTCTTCGAGGGCTGACTGAGTGAAACGTGAATCCCCCGAAAGCGGCGTATGGCTGCCTGAATGGCGGGTTAAAAACGGCCATGCACGTAAAACCCCAGTCGTGCAAAAACATGAGTGAACGTGGGAGTTTCAGCCCATGAACGAAGAAGGAGAAGAAAAGTGAAACGTGAAAAACATTCATCAAACGCCTACCAGAGTTGCACGACTTGAAGTTAACAAGCTGTTGTTAAAGGCATATGTACTCGATGACTATACACGCTAATTGCTTTACCAACAGCTGGAGACATGCTAAATTAAGTTCCCTGCAAAATATTGTGGTATAGGACCCCTTCAATGTTGAGATATGTTAATTTTCATTTTGATCTGGATCGTCCTATTTATAGATTTGGCAACACATGTAACGTTGATGCAAGGGAGCTAACACCGCGGCTTTGTTGACAGCCTCACTTTTTCAGAGGCTAGAACAAGCTGTAATGCATGTATTATGGTCCGCGCATGGTGACATATCGTCATTATATGGTCTTATGGTGCGTTTGACATCGATTATGGGCAAACTACACTTTGTAAACACGGGAGCGCGTACATATGCCTTTAAGTTGGAAAGACATTTAAGACACCCTTTCCCTTTGGAGTGAGCGCAGTTGGCAGTTTTCCCAGTCAATCGAATGTCAATGGAATTGCCGAAGAGAAATCCCACTGATGCTCTTGGCTTTTAAAAAAAAAAATGTTTAATCCTTTTTGGTGCTAACACGGTGGCTATATATGGAACATATACGGCATCATCGTTGTCGTTGTCAACGTCCTTTTAATTATTGTTGTCAACATCAGAAATCAGAAAACAAAAATGAAAAGGTTCTTTTGTGTAACGTTCACGAAAAAAAGGCAAGGGTCGACATTGTTGTCTTATAGCTTCATCCCCATGTTCAAAGCGACAACTGCTTCGTCGCCCTTTGTCATCTTTATCACCATCGTTACAAACACCCTTTCGTTTAAACACTCACCGCTTGAGAACATCCTAGGTGCCCTACGTAAAGAGCGAGCAATTTTCAAAGAATTAACTTTTGCGTGGCCAGCCGGATTGTTCAGTATTACAATCAGACGCCTCGTTTTGGCGCTAGACCTAACTTTTAAAATCTAAATAATAAATTCACAGCTTGTTACACAAACATTCTTAAATAATAAAATAATTCTTTTTTCATCAAGACAAGATCAGTACAATTCGAAGTTTTAAAAGTTTGAAAAAAGAAAAGCCCGGAAACGTGTCACGCAAAACGTCTTTCTGGTAGCAGACGACAGTTCTGCATAGCGCCAGTTCCTCTGAACGGCCAACCGCCACCGCTCTAGTTCGTGTGACTCGCAGCCGTTTGTTGCGTTTTAGATTCAGAGGTACACAATGACGTGCTATTGCAGATAAGCTTACAGCGAGTCGCATTGAAATCACAAACTGACGACTAAATTGTGAAAAAAAGGAAACTGGATCACACGGGTTCACGATGGCTCAGGGGTAAGATAAACCACGCAAAAATAAATTCTTTGAAAATTGCTCCCTCTTTACGGAGGGCACCTAGGATGTTCTCAAGTGGTGAGTGTTTAAATGAAAGGGTGTTTGTACTGTGTGTGTAAACGCCTGACAGTGTTTGTGATGGTTTACGGGAGGCTGACTGTGCCTTTAATATTGTCGTTATCATTCGTTATAATCCCGGCTACTCTTCCCAATTGTAAATTGTTCAGTAGTCTCTGCGTGTATGTGTGTTTCCCTTAAAGGCAAAGTCCTTCTCAGACATGGCAAGGCTTTTACATGGGATGAGAACACCCCTCCACTTGGACTTATTCCAAAATCAACTGTAAAGATACTTTTCTTCTCCGGTAAACGATCTTATTAATAACCTCAGACATTTCCTGATTTTTACATGCAATAAGAGCATTCTTCCATTTGGACAGATACAAATATTCTACAGCCTGGCTAAGTTCTGTGCAAACTGGGGCCTTTTGCTGAATAATTTAGTTTTGCAGATCGACAGCAAGGTGTCGGTTACGATGATGACAACGACGAAAGCAACGATTGTGGGGAATATGCCCATGATGCTAGTAAACTATCAACTCGTGTATTTTCTTCACTAAAATGCTCACGAAATAAAATAAAATTCTTATTTCAGGTCTGTAGCACTAGCACTAGGACATGAAGACGATGAGGTCAATAACGACGATGGCGATGCCCTACATGTATTAAAGTTACAACAAAACAAGTCGCGTAAGGCGAAAATACAATATTTAGTCAAGTAGCTGTCGAACTCACAGAATGAAACTGAACGCAATGCCATTTTACTCGTAGCATCGTCAGGCCACCGCTCATGGCAAAGGCAGTGAAATTGACAAGAAGAGCGGGGTAGTAGTTGCGCTAAGAAGGATAGCACGCTTTTCTGTACCTCTCTTTGTTTTAACTTTCTGAGCGTGTTTTTAATCCAAACATATCATATCTATATGTTTTTGGAATCAGGAACCGACAAGGAATAAGATGAAAGTGTTTTTAAATTGATTTGGACAATTTAATTTTGATAATAATTTTTATATATTTAATTTTCAGAGCTTGTTTTTAATCCAAATATAACATATTTATATGTTTTTGGAATCAGCAAATGATGGAGAATAAGATAAACGTAAATTTGGATCGTTTTATAAATTTTTATTTTTTTTTACAATTTTCAGATTTTTAATGACCAAAGTCATTAATTAATTTTTAAGCCACCAAGCTGAAATGCAATACCGAACCCCGGGCTTCGTCGAAGATTACTTGACCAAAATTTGAACCAATTTGGTTGAAAAATGAGGGCGTGACAGTGCCGCCTCAACTTTCACGAAAAGCCGGATATGACGTCATCAAAGACATTTATCAAAAAAATGAAAAAAACGTTCGGGGATTTCATACCCAGGAACTCTCATGTCAAATTTCATAAAGATCGGTCCAGTAGTTTAGTCTGAATCGCTCTACACACACACACACACACACACACACGCACGCACACACACACGCACGCACATACACCACGACCCTCGTTTCGATTCCCCCTCGATGTTAAAATATTTAGTCAAAACTTGACTAAATATAAAAAGAAAGAATAACAAGCATACACAAACTCAAATGTCGAGCAAAGCGAGGAAAAACGAGGTCCTTTCGTAAAGCATCTCATTATAAGGCCACTAGCAGTTAAGCCCGGCTTCGCCCGGGAGTAAGCGGAGTCCTGTAGCAATTTAAGACGCTCGCTATCCCATTATCATTAGCTTTACCTCCTTTGTTTGGATACAAAAAAAGAGTTATCTCCCTTACCTTCTAGAAATTTCCGGAACTGTCCAGTTAATTTTTCTTTCTTCATTTCTTCCCCTCATAGGAGCAATAGCGAGTCTCTAATATCACTGGCATGATGTGCTTGCTACAGGTGAACAGTAGGCACTGAACTGGTCTTGCACCATATAGGCTGTATTCAATAAATGGGAGGTCCATAATCTGAGAAAGGAAACAATGAATCAAGAAACTAAAACCCAGGTGCACATCTGCGGCACCTAGGGAGTGTACGTGCACACTATCTTGTTCCTGCCTCTTGCCATCTCAGAGGTATGGCGACCACAGACAAAAAAGAGTTATCTCCCTTACCTTCTAGAAATTTCCGGAACTGTCCAGTTAATTTTTCATTCTTCATTTCTTCCCCTCATAGGAGCAACAGCGAGTCTCTAATATCACTGGCATGATGTGCTTGCTACAGGTGAACAGTAGGCACTGAACTGGTCTTGCACCATATAGGCTGTATTCAATAAATGGGAGGTCCATAATCTGAGAAAGGAAACAATGAATCAAGAAACTAAAACCCAGGTGCACATCTGCGGCACCTAGGGAGTGTACGTGCACACTATCTTGTTCCTGCCTCTTGCCATCTCAGAGGTATGGCGACCACAGACAAAAAAGAGTTATCTCCCTTACCTTCTAGAAATTTCCGGAACTGTCCAGTTAATTTTTCATTCTTCATTTCTTCCCCTCATAGGAGCAACAGCGAGTCTCTAATATCACTGGCATGATGTGCTTGCTACAGGTGAACAGTAGGCACTGAACTGGTCTTGCACCATATAGGCTGTATTCAATAAATGGGAGGTCCATAATCTGAGAAAGGAAACAATGAATCAAGAAACTAAAACCCAGGTGCACATCTGCGGCACCTAGGGAGTGTACGTGCACACTATCTTGTTCCTGCCTCTTGCCATCTCAGAGGTATGGCGACCACAGACAAAAAAGAGTTATCTCCCTTACCTTCTAGAAATTTCCGGAACTGTCCAGTTAATTTTTCATTCTTCTTTTCTTCCCCTCATAGGAGCAATAGCAAGTCTCTAATATCACTGGCATGATGTGCTTGCCGCGTACAGGTGAACAGTTATCTCCCTTACCTTCTAGAAATTTCCGGAACTGTCCAGTTAATTTTTCATTCTTCATTTCTTCCCCTCATAGGAGCAACAGCGAGTCTCTAATATCACTGGCATGATGTGCTTGCTACAGGTGAACAGTAGGCACTGAACTGGTCTTGCACCATATAGGCTGTATTCAATAAATGGGAGGTCCATAATCTGAGAAAGGAAACAGTGAATCAAGAAACTAAAACCCAGGTGCACATGTGCGGCACCTAGGGAGTGTACGTGCACACTATCTTGTTCCTGCCTCTTGCCATCTCAGAGGTATGGCGACCACAGACAGACACACAGACACACAGACACACAGACAGACACTCTCTTTTATTATATGTATAGATAGATTGCCCGTGCGTGTTTAAAAATTAATTTTTTTGAGACATAGATCTATCCAACATTGTTAATTTTTCTGTCTTTTCTCTCCTTGAAATGTCGTGGACAACTATTTACGAGTTTTTGCGCACTCAGTGAGTTAGATGAAATAAAGAGCAGTCCCATTATTTTCTTTCTGATTGACAGCACTGTGTGAGCATACACTCCCATCTTTGACCTATGCACGACCACACAGTCTTTTAAGGTATACAGTATTCTCTTCTCAGAGTGATAGTACTCTGTGATCATACAATCCAATCTTTGACATGCTGACGTAAAAAGGGCATTCAGTACTTATCTACTATGAGTGATAGTACTCTGTGATCTTATAACCCCATCTTTGACCTACTGACGTAAAAAGAGCATTTAGTACTATCTACGAGGGATTGAACTCTCTGAGCATACGGTCCCATCTTTGTTCTGTTTAGGAAAGGAAATGCGTGCAATTCAAACATTTATCCGACGTAGTTTAAAAGTTCGTACCTATGAAGTTATGTTAGTCTTCTTGTTTTAAAGCGAAACTATTGCTTGAAAGCAGCTGACTAGCGTTAAAAATAGACCTGAATTCTGTTGCTTTTGTTGTCGATATTAATATAGTGTTAAAGGCTGAAAGGCGCCCTTTAGGCGATGTGAGTCACTAAAATCACCAAAATTAAACTTGGAGAATACATGGAATAACTTAGTTTTCTGGGTAGTTATTGAAGTGACTTATGAAAAGAAATGAAAAATATGTGAATACTAGTGGACAAAGACTGCCGTTGCTATGGAAACTGGCTTAAACAGCGCCATATTGGATTTCTAGGAAACGATTTTACAGCAACATCATACATCAGAAATTATTAATATTTGGCACAAAAATACACATGACTTTTATCTACAATCATATAGATCGATTTTGTTTAGAAAATACTACAGTTGAATTTATATTTATTTTTGAAATAAGGATTAATGAATATGCGGTTAGAAATTCATTAATCCTTATTACAAAAATTAATATAAATTCAACTGTAGTCTTTAGTAAAAATATCGTTCTATGTGATTGTAGAAAAAAGTCATGTGTATCTTTGTGGCAAATATCATGCATTTCTGATGTATGATGTCGCTGTAAAACCGTTTCCTAGAAATCCCATATGGCGGCTGTTTCCATAGCAACGGCGACCTGTGTCCTTTAATATTTACACATTTTTCATTCATTGTTATAAGTCAATTCAATAACTACCAAGAAAACTAGGTTATTCCATGTATTTTCCAAGTTTAATTTTAGTGCCACACATCGCCTTAATCAGGCCCTAGCGTTAACAACCCTTCTTTTAAAGCTTCGTATGTATCAAGAAAAGAAACTTATACCTGAAAGCCATCGGCTGGTTTTGCAAATGACCTTGAACTTTTTCGACTTCCTTCTTGAGGTTGAAGTAACATTAGACTTTGATAGGTGTTCTCCATCAACCCTAACGTTGAGGCTTTAACGTACGCGTGATATGTTTTCAGGTGCTTTCTTTCTTTATTTGGTGTTTAACGTCGTTTTCAACCATTCAAGGTTATATCGCGACGGGTTTTCAGGTGCGAGTGCATGCGAGTACTGTTGTTAGTTTAGCATTGTGTTTTCTGTTCCTTTTATTGTTATATGATTGTCTACCATAATTCACCATTATTATTTTGACATTATTTCAAACTTGTTATATTACAATCGTCCGCCAAATTTCATTTGCTTTTAAAGGCTGACATAGTCCTATTTAATTAGTTTAATTACTTCCAGGGCTTTTCCCATCATTGCGGGGATGTATAAATTAAGCTTCCTGCAAAGTTTTAGGTTTGAAGCCCTTACCAATTACGAGAAATAATTAATTCTTTATTGCATTGTTTAGTAACAGTTCTCCAGGACTTGGGCTATTTTTAGACCGTTGACGTCACTTCGTGACGTTTCGTAAACCAAAGATGGCGTTTGAGACTGTTCTGTTTACATTCGACACTATCAACACCACTTTGCAATACTGAAATAATGTTTTCTGTGTTCGAAAGCTACAGCCAATCGTTATTATATCCCCTTAGGTACAGTTTTATAACATTATTGGCACATGTAAACAATATGAATTAATTAATGAACGCTACGAATATGGCAGCCTTTATGAGTACGCTCATAAGTCTAGCTTGTTGTGCTCCATGTTCCTTATTTCATGTATGCGGCAATATTCCAATGAAATTTACTGAATAAACTTGTTTAATCCAAACTTTTCACGAGAAGGATTTTGCCATTAATGCTTCAGAGTCTTGTTCTGTTCTGTTGTAGGTTTGCTGTTGCTTGTGGTGATTCAGTGGATGATTTGCTTTGTGCTCAACCTGGAGTGTCCACACGGCGATGACATTCATGACACGCTGCTGGGCTGTTTGCAGAATGTCACCATGGAGGGGGTCAAGGTCGGGGATGACGTGTCGGAAGTGGAACGAAACTGCCAGTGAGTTCTTTTCAGTGTTTGTTTTTGAAGGGTTCGCCTTGTCTTAAGTTGCTGCTGATACCATGAACTGAGAACACTACAAGAGAGACTAGCCTACGGCTGTATTGCTTCAACAAATGTGAAGTTCAGCTAACCGTTATCGCGGACAGAAACACCGATACACAGACAGACAGAAAAATAGAAACGTAGATTGGCTAATACGGGGCAGGCGAGACAGAAAAAAATAGAAAGGTAGATTGACTAATAATGGATGGACGGACTGATGTGTTGTTTCAGTGAGGGAGGCTATGAGGAATCAGTGAGGTGCGTGCAACAACTGTTCGCGGCGAGTTCAGACAGACAGACAAATAGAAAGGTAGATTGACTAATGATGCATGGACGGACTGATGGGTTGTTGCAGTGAGGGAGGCTATGAGGCATCAGTGAGGTGCGTGCAACAACTGTTCGCGGCGTGTTCAGACAGACAGACAAATAGAAAGGTAGATTGACTAATAATGCATGGACGGACTGATGTGTTGTTGCAGTGAGGGAGGCTATGACACATCAGTGAGGTGCGTGCAACAACTGTTCGCGGCGTGTTCACCCCATGACGAGCAGAGCCAGCACCTCTACACCTTCGCCAGAGTCAACAACATTAATCGCTCCTTCCACATGCTCTGCAAACATTTTGCACGTGCGTATTATTTGTCTAGAGTTTTGCCTTTACTTTCTATCTTTTTGTCTTTGTGCTTTATCAAAACACAAATAAACAAACAACCAAAAATAAAATGAAAACGATGTCTTGTTGTTGTTGTTGGTTGTCGTCCAGTGGCTTCTTGTGTTTATACGTTATTATGCAATATGTGGCTGCTTGGCATGGTCGGCTGGACATGGCCTTAATTTGTTTGTTTGTTTGTTTCTTCCTTCCTTTCTTTCTTTCATTCTTGTGCGCGCTATTCTTCCTGCCATTTAGGTATAGGTTTGTAAAACACTCTGCGCGATAACTAGTATTGTCTTCCTATGAGTGAAGCGTTCTCGGGCCGTTTTGTTATGTGAGATTGTTTGTTTGTTTGTTTGTCTGTGTGTTTGTGTCAACGTATCCTTCTTTGTATATTGAGCCACCAGCCAAGAGCATTTTTCTCTCAAGTGGACAGTACTGTACTCTTGTCAGAAAAAAGGTATTTGCTTGCTTTTCTCTTATAACCACGCACAAAGAAGAAAGCTAATTGTTCATACTGTTCGCCTTCAGCACATGATCCACATCACCTCACCGCATCGACATAATCAAAGGTTTGATTGGAAGCCACGTGCTGCGTTCTCTTCATGGTTGTAATGCCCCTGGGTTGTGTGCAGTAACACACGTGGTTTTGGCAATAACAACAATAACACATTTTATGTCCATTTGAACTTCATGCAGGGAATTATTGACGATGCTCTTTTCCCCCTGCCACTTTGCACCGTCCTTTCCCGTGTGTGCGTGCCACATTATCAGTCATTCCCATTGTGCAATTATTGACGATGCTCTTTATTTATTTATTTATTTATTACTAGAGGAATACCCGGCTTCGCCGGGGTGAATCGCGAGACAGAGACAGACAGCGTGGCGGTTCACCACAATCACCTTTGAAGGCGAAGTCCTCTCAAACGGGATTGAGAATTTTAAGCCCTATATTATCTGTTATGGCTTCTCAAATGCCAGAACATACAGACAGACAAAAGCCGCCATACCCCATCACAAACAGAACTCTACAATCAACAGGTGTTGCCTCCACACACACACAAACACACACACACACACACACACACACACACACACACACACACACACACACACACACACACACACAGAAGCCGTATATATCTATCTATATATATATAAATATATAGAGATAGATGACAGTGGATTTTTCGATAAATAGATTCGACCTTTGCACTTTTACAGTGAGGACAACTTACGGGTACATGCAAGGAAAGCCCGCAACTTCTAAGGCGAACAACTGTGCAGAGTCTGCTGTGAAGGGCGACGGTAGTCTCCCTGTCACACTCGACCCCCTTTGTGAATGGGAACAGCACGAAAATGATTCAGTGGCCTGAACATTTCATGTCGAGTCCCATCGCAGTCGACGACGCCAAATGTAACCGAGTGCCGAAACACCACAATCACCTTTGAAGGCGAAGTCCACTCAAACGGGATTGAGATTAAATGTTATGGCTTCTCGAAGGAAGGCCTGAACATACTGACACACCAAAGCCGCCAGGCCACATCACAAACAGAACTCTACAATCCACAGGTGTTGCCCACACACACAAACACACACACACACACAGAAGCCGTATATATATATGTATATCTATATCTATAAATATATAGAGATAGATGACAGTGTATTTTTCGCGTGGCTATAAATTGATTCGACCTTTTCACTTTTACAGTAAGAACAACTTACGGGTGCAAGGAAAGCGTTCTGGACAGTGCAGTGACATTCTAAAAATAGTAACGTAGTAACGGGAATATGGATTGACGCCGCCAAGCTTAGGTCCCTCCCAGGTGGAATGGGAACAGCACGAAAATGATTCAGTGGCCTGAACATTTCATGTCGAGTCCCATCGCAGTCGACGACGACAAATGTAACCGAGTGCCGAAACACCACAATCACCTTTGAAGGTGAAGTCCACTCAAACGGGATTGAGATTAAATGTTATGGCTTCTCGAAGGAAGGCCTGAACATACTGACACACCAAAGCCGCCAGACCACATCACAAACAGAACTCTGCAATCCACAGGTGTTGCCCACACACACACACAAACACACACACACACACACACACACACACACACACACACACACAGAGAAGCCGTATATATATATATGTATATATATAGAGATAGATGACAGTGTATTTTTCGCGTGGCTATAAATTGATTCGACCTTTTCACTTTTACAGTAAGAACAACTTACGGGTGCAAGGGAAGCGTTCTGGACAGTGCAGTGACATTCTAAAAATAGTAACGTAGTAACGGGAATATGGATTGACGCCGCCAAGCTTAGGTCCCTCCCAGGTGGAATGGGAACAGCACAAAAATGATTCAGTGGCCTGAACATTTCATGTCGAGTCCCATCGCAGTCGACGACGCCAAATGTAACCGAGTGCCGAAACACCACAATCACCTTTGAAGGCGAAGTCCACTCAAACGGGATTGAGATTAAATGTTATGGCTTCTCGAAGGAAGGCCTGAACATACTGACACATATTAAAATTAATATTAAAAGTCCTACGGTTTTGAGCCATTAAGGACTTGAGTGTTTGTCCGCTTTCAAAAAGAGGAAAGAAAGAAACAAAAAATAAGGAGAGGAGGGCAGGGGGTGGGGTTGAGTTGATAATGCTCTGTGGAATTTGTTAAAATGAAAAGTAGTTAAGATGTTTCTTGGTAAGAATTATAAGTCTGTATTCTATATCTTGAATAACGGGCTTGTAATATTATTTTTTTTTATTTCAAATCGAGTTAAAAAGTGGAACCTTTCAGGATCACCAATAAAACCAAATAGATGAGCAAGTAAGAGGAACACGAACAATAAATCTCAAAACTTTTTACAAATAAAAGGATTAAGATGTAAGCCACGAAGGCCGTGGTAATAAAAACAATATGTACAGTTTGGCGACTAGTGGGCCTTGGGTGAGGATATGTTGTCTAGAAGGTAGTCGCTGGAATCAGGAGGGATGGCGGGAGCCACTCGACCTCAAACTGAAACACGCTGATGTGATAATCTGGGCTTAGTTATACCCACAGCCCCATGTCCGAGTCCCTGACCAGTCGGCACAGCAGCAAGCTGTGTGACCAGCCTAGAGAACTGCTACTGCGCAGATAATCCTGGGGACTCAGACCATGGAGCTGCATATGGTCATATAAGGTTTTAAAGGTAATTCTATTTGTAGCGCATGGAGCGAAAATGTGTTGAAATGAATAGGGTTCTCCACAATGGCAGGACTTGTTAAAGATATGGAAGCGGCAGCCGCCGGCACGGAGGCGTCTGAAGATAGTGAGGAGGTTTGTTGGGAGATCGGGGTGTAGATCGTTCATATCAATGGGTTGATAGGACAGAGATGTTACGTACTGACTTCGAATGAGTTTACGGATTTTACTGTAGAACTCGGTTACTGAGTAGCCGATGTTAGTGTTAGCTGGGCTAGATTCTGCCGCTTCTTTGGCAGCGACATCCGCCAGTTCATTTCCCCGGACCCCTACGTGAGAGGGGACCCAGAGAAATGATACGGATGTGCCGGATGAGATTAACTGGTGACATATAAAGAGGATTTCTCTTTGTAGCTCTGCCCGATTTGATGTGTTTCGATGCAGAGCTTGAAATGAAGAGCGCGAGTCAGAGCAGAAAACTACCGCACGCGGTGTGACTGGGAGGTCATTTATAAAAGTGCATGCCATGAGCAAGGCAAATAGCTCGGCTGAAAATATGGAGATGTCTTTATTAAGAGTATATTTCCTTGAGATTTTGAGATCTGGGATCACAAAGGCGCAGCCAACGCTGCCGTCTGCAAATTTGGATCCGTCAGTAAAGACTTTTAAATGCTCCGAGAATTTGTAGTTTAGGGTTTCTTTTGTAACAGTAGCTAGGTAGACGGGGTTATCTTTTTTGGTAGTATTATCTTCACTGTCGTATATGATAGTAGGGGGTTCCTCAAGCCAAGGCGGGTAGGAGGGCGGGGGGACCCTGGCCAGCTCACTGACCTTCACCCCGCTATCGGCTAGAATGCGGTTTACTGTGTCGGATAAGGGTAGCGTTTTGGCCAAGAGTTGAGTGCTATGTTTGGTGTTGGCCTCATAATTTTGGTGCTGAGGAAAAAAGTCAGTCAGGACCTCGCAGGCAGAGTTCTCTACCGCGTGGGCTCTGACAGCATACTGAGCTGAACGGAGTTTTATCTCATCCACAAGGGGCAGCCACCCACACTCGCTGTAGACTCGACTCTTACTCGCTTGTTGGGAGAGTCCCAGAGCTATTTTGAGCGCCCTGCACTCTATAATAGCCAGTTTTTTCATGAGCGCCGGGCGCGTCGCGAAATAAGCTTCGCACCCGTAAAGGAGGCGGGAGCGAATTAATGCCCGCACTACCTCTGTGACACACTTACGCCCTCTGGCCCAGGATTGGGACGCCAGGTAGCGTATGATATAAAGATCCTTGTTGGCCTTATTGATCAGATGTTCGATATGACTGGTCCAGTTAAGTCGGGTATCGATGATAACGCCGAGGAACTTAACTTCTGAGCTCGGTTTGATAATATCACAACCTATCTTTATACTGCAGTTCCTGTACAGTTGTCTACGGGAGACAACAAGAAAGACTGTTTTATTTGAGGCTAGTTGGAAGCCGTTGGTGTACATATATTGACAGAGGTTGTCGATTTTAGTTTGGTAAGAAGATAAGTCAACAGTGTTGGTAACTCTGTTATGGCGTGGTCTATTAGTGTCTATTAAGGCGAGGTCGTCCGCATACAGAAGTACACTGGCACCGTCAACCTTAACAGAAGTAATGTCATAGAGCATGATGCTGAATAAGTTTGGCGCGATGATACTGCCCTGGGGAACCCCCATGTCCAGCGCATGGGTTTCGGACACCGAAGAGCCCACCCGGACAGACATCTTGCGATTGCTGATGAAGTTTTTGATGAATTGGTACATGTGGCCAGAGACACCGATTCTGCCGAGTTTTAGGAGTAGACGAGCATGCCAGACGCTGTCGTACGCAGATTTAATATCAAAGAAGGTTCCAAGAAGAGAATTATTACTATGTGCCAAGGTCTTTTTGATTTTTTCAGTGACGTGCACAATGTGGTCCGCACACGAACGACCTTGCCTAAAACCTGCCTGGCATGTAGGAATGATATTGTGTTTATTGAGGTGGAACTCCAGCCTCTGGTTCACCACACGCTCAAAGATCTTGCTGAGGTGGGGGGTTAGTGATATGGGGCGGTAACTGCCAGGTAGATTGCCCGGTTTTCCGCTCTTCAATACTGCTACTACACACCAAAGCCGCCAGACCACATCACAAACAGAACTCTACAATCCACAGGTGGTGCCCACACACACACACAAACACACACACACAGAGAAGCCGTATATATACATGTATATCTATATCTATAAATATATAGAGATAGATGACAGTGTATTTTTCGAGTGGCTATAAATTGATTCGACCTTTTCACTTTTACAGTAAGAACAACTTACGGGTGCAAGGAAAGCGTTCTGGACAGTGCAGTGACATTCTAAAAATAGTAACGTAGTAACGGGAATATGGATTGACGCCACACGAAGGAAGGGAGATAAACGCTGAAAACACTGGAGAAGATAAGGAAGAGTTACTGGGAATGGATCCAGAGAAAAACCAAAATCGATTCAGCGCTGCGCGCTGAGAGCACGTGTTGAAATATCTCATCGATGAGGTTGTGTCCGGGGTGTAGCTGAATACGGTCTCCAAATTTGAAAAAGATCCACCGAAAACTTTGGCTTGGCATCGCGGACACACACACAGACAGACACAAGTCGTGTATATATATATATATATATAGATAGAAGGAGATTTCTATAGCGCATAACTAAAAGCACTATGCGCTTTACAATATCACTAGGTATAAGCACACGCAGGCATACTCTGATTAAATAGAACTTAGCCTAGCAAGACATACTAAGAACACTAAACATTTGAGTTCATACAAAAATAGAGAATTAAATTAAATACTGGACAAACGATTAAAATAAACTTAAGGCCTACACCAACTGCAATGGGCTATTTCAAATACAAAAGTTTAGTTAACTATAAAAGGCAGTGCATAAAACTCCATAATCCTAAGAGGGTCGAACAAATAAGAAACATAAGACTATTTTACTATAATTACTTCGTAAAAAATAATAAACATGGAATACAAAGCTGTAATTGTTAACAACAAATTTTCATGCCATATTGCACAACACATTTTGACACACACCCAACCTCACCTCACACAAGCGCACATACACACTTACACACAGACACACACACACACACACGTGCACTCACACACACACACATAGTAAATTCTACAAATATTTAAATACATAAAAAGAATTAAGTAAGCGTTTAAAACATATTTTACAAACAACAGTAGTACGTATATATGGTGTTAAATATGTGAGACTACCCAATAAAAAATATTTAACTAATGAGTTTATTTAAAAATGCTGGCAAATAAAATCATATCATGAGGCAGGCGTGTGCTATAGGTATTGTAAGCAGACTTGAAAAGGTGGGTTTTAAGGGTCTTTTTGAAAGTAGAAGAGGTTTCACAGTGACGGATGGGGTGGGGAAGTTGATTCCAGAGAGTGGGAGCGGAAAAGGAGAAAGAACGGTCGCCAGTGGTTTTGGTTTTGGTGTGCGCGTGGGATGGAAAGTATTCTGCTGTCAGAGGATGAGCGAAGCTGTCTGGATGGAGTGTAAGGATGCAAGAGTTCAGAAAGATAGACAGGAAAGTGAGGATCAGTGAAAGAGTTGAAGCAGATGTTGGCGGTCTTGTGTATGATGCGGGAAGATATAGGAAGCCAGTGGAGTTGTTGCATGAGTGGTTGTATGTGGTCGTGTTTCTTTGCCCTGAAGATGAGTCTAGCTGCTGTGTTTTGGACTTTCTGAAGTTTGTCTGTGAGGTGCTGGGGAATGCCTGTGAGTAGAGCGTTGCAGTAGTCAAATTTGGAGAGAATGAGAGAGCAGACAAGAGTTTTGGTGGCGTCAAAGGAAAGAAGATGTCTAATGCTGCTAATTTTTCTGATCTCAGTGTATGCGGATCTGCACATGTTCGTGATGTGCTTGTCCATGGAGAGGGTGTCTGTGAAGGTCACTCCAAGGTTTCTAGCAGAGGATGAGAGTTTGATGTCAGAGTTGCCTACAGAGATTGAAGAAGGAACAGAAGGAGGGAGAGGGTTGTTTTTAGGGTGGATGAGGAGGACTTCGGTTTTGTCGTCGTTTAGTATTAGTTTGTTGCAGGTCATCCAGCGCTTGACATCGTCGACACAGTCCTGCACGCGGCGGATGGTGGAATCGAGCTGATCCGGGGGGCAAGAGCCCCGGAGTTGTGTGCCATCTGCAAAGGTTTGACTGGAAACCGAGTGGTGGCTGATGAGAGTTGATAGAGGTTTGGTGTAGAGGATGAAAAGGACTGGCCCGAGGACAGATCCTTGAGGAACTCCTAGTGAAAGGGTGGAAGTTTTGGAAGTGTGGTTGCCTGCTGAGACTGTCTGTGTTCTGTCCGAGAGATAGCATTGAAACCAGGTGAGTGCTGTGCCGGAAAGTCCGAAAGAGAGATGGAGGCGGTCAAGAAGTATCTGATGGTCTATTGTGTCGAAAGCTGCTGAGAGGTCAAGTAGGGTGAGAATGGAGAGATTACCACCATCCATCGCGCGCAGGAGGTCATTCATGACACGAACAAGCGTTGTCTCGGTGCTGTGACCTGCTCGGTAGGCTTTCTTTTCTTTCTTTCTTTCTTTCTTTATTTGGTGTTTAACGTCGTTTTCAACCGTTCAAGGTTATATCGCGACGGGGCTCGGTAGGCGGACTGTGTGGTAGGAAAGAGGTTGTGAGAGTGAAGATAGTCAGAGAGTTGAGAAAGAACAAGTTTTTCAGGGATCTTTGAGAGGAAGGAGAGGTTGCTGACAGAACGGTAGTTTTTCAGGGTGTTCGGATCTAGGGACGGTTTCTTGAGAAGGGGGAGGACAATGGACTGTTTGAATGTGGATGGAAAGGTGCCAGAGAGAAGAGAAGAGTTGATGATAGAAGTGATAACAGGCAGAAGTTCATCTAGGCATTCTACAAGCAGTGGGACGGGGATGGGGTCAAGGGCACATGTTTTGGGAGCGGATTTAGTGATGACACGCTTCACCTCTTGCTCGGTCACGGGTCTGAAACCAACAAAGGATGACGCCGTCTGTTCCACGTCATCCGTGAACGGCGAGGATGGTGTGGGAGTCGCGCTGTCCAGCTCCTCTCTGATCTTCTGAACCTTGCTAGAGAAAAAGTCAGAGAAGGCGTCAGAGAGATCTTCGGTGGGAATGTCTGTGGGGAGGGTGGAGTCCTTACTCTTCCCAATGAGACGGTTGCTGGTGCTGAACAGAGCCTTGGTCGACGCACTGGACTCAATCTTACAGCTCCAGTAGTCTTCCTTGGCCCGCTGAACAAGCTGAGCAACCGCCTCCTTCCGGTCCAGAATATATGCTCGTCAACCGTCAGTTTGGATTTCTGCCAGCGTCTCTCTGCGCGCCGACGATCGCGTTTGGCCTGTCGGAGCTGGCCGCTGATGGCAGAGTACCACGGAGATGTGCGACCTAATCGCACACGCCGCTCCGTAGCTGAGGCGTGCTTGTCTAGCAGTCGACGAAGGCCGTCCTCCAGCTGCTGGGCAGTGACGTCAGGACCCAGCTCCTGCAGCATCGCCGTGATGTCCGCTTTGAAGGCGTCTCTGTCTATGGCCTTGACGTCACGCACAGTCCTGTAGACAGGTTGTCGTTGGGGCCTGGCCACGTTGAGGGTGCAGAGGACTGCCGCATGATCAGACGAGATCATGTGGTTGACGGCACAAGAGTTCACCAGCAGGTCGTCCTCTCGATACACAGCCCAGTCGATGTTGTGGCCGCTTCTGTAGTAGGTGGGCTCCTGCACACCCTGAACGAAACTGAACCTGTTCAGGATGTCCAGCACTTTGCTGGTAAGGGGGTGAGTGGGGACGTCGTAGTGGACGTTCAAGTCCCCCACGATGATGGACTTGCCACGCAGGAGGTTGCAGAAGTCGAAGAGGTCAGGGAGCTCTGTGAGGAAGGTAGAGTCGAGGAGTTTGTTCTTTTTGCTGGGGGGAGGGCGGTAGAGGCAGAACATGTGGATGTGGTGGGGCGCAGTGAGGGTGAACTGGAGGAGTTCTAGGGTAGTGTGGGCAAAGGGGAAGGTGGCGTTCAAGGTCACAAGGAGGTGGTCACGGTAGAGGACAGCCAGGCCGCCACCACGTGTAGCTCGAGGGAACGACTTGAGCTTGTAGCCTGGGGGTGTGAGAAATCTTTCCCCTGCCACTTTGCACCGTGCTTTTCCCGTGTGTGCGTGCCACATTATCAGTCATTCCCATTGTGCAATTATTGACGATGCTCTTTCCCCTGCCACTGTGCACCCTCCTTTTTCGTGTGTGCGTGCCACATTATATATCAGTCATTCCCATTGTGCAATTATTCTGTCCAGCTCAAAAGTCATGTAACGGTGAAATGAAAACTTGGCCGACTTAAAAAAAAAATAACTGATTGTTTTTTTTACATTTAGTCAAGTTTTGACTAAATGTTTTAACATAGAGGGGGAATCGAGACGAGGGTCGTGGTGTATGTGTGTGAGTGTGTGTGTCTGTCTGTCTGTGCGTGTGTGTGTGTGTGTGTGTAGAGCGATTCAGAGTAAACTAATGGACCGATCTTTATGAAATTTTACATGAAAGTTCCTGGGTATGATATCCCCGGACGTTTTTTTCTTTTTTTCGATAAATGTCTTTTATGACGTCATATCCGGCTTTTTGTAAAAGTTGAGGCGGCACTGTCACACCCTCAATTTTCAATCAAATTGATTGAAATTTTGGCCAAGCAATCTTCGACGTAGGCCGGACTTCGGTATTGCATTTCAGCATGGAGGCTAACAAATTAATTAATGACTTTGGTCATTACAAATCTGAAAATTGTAATTAAAATTATTTTTTTTATAAAACGATCCAAAATTACTTTTATTTTATTCTTCATCATGTTCTGATTCCAAAAACATATAAATAGGTTATATTCGGATTAAAAACAAGCTCTGAAAATTAAAAATATAAAAATTATGATTAAAATTAAATTTCCAAAATCGTTTTAAAAACTATTTCATCTTATTCCTTGTTGGTTCCTGATTCTAAAAACATATAGATATGATATGTTTGGATTAAAAACACGCTCAGAAAGTTAAAACGAAGAGAGGTACAGTAAAGCGTGCTATGAAGCACAGCGCAACCGCTACCGCACCAAACAGGCTCGTCACTTTCACTGCCTTTTGCACTAGCGGCGGACTACGTTCAGTTTCATTCTGTGAGTTCCACAGCTTGACTAAATGTAGTAACGATTTCGCCTTACGCGACTTGTTTTCTCTTCCAGTGGCCTTGACTTGGTTTAGAATCTTACCATCAGGCTGGTGTCTTTCTTCTCTTTTGTCCTTGGCTAGGCTCACCCCCCCCCCCCCCCTAATGACTGTGTGACAGGGATGGGGCCCTTTGTTAAATAGCCCCAGCAAAAATCTGTCTACTCCCCCTCCCTCACACACCCCCCCCCCCCCCACCTTCTCAATGTGCCATTAAAACACAGGGTGCCAAAACGGCTTGTTAAAAGAACTACTTTGTGGCAAACTTGCCCTGGTCTTTTTACAGGGAAAGTAAGAAAGAAAGATAGAAAGAAAAGAAAGAAAGAAACAAGTCGCGTAAGGCGAAATTACTTCATTTAGTCAAGCTGTGGAACTCACAGAATGAAACTGAACGCACTGCATTTTTTCACAATGACCGTAGTCCGCCGCTTGTGCATAACGGAGTGAAACTGACGAGCCTGTTCAGCGCGGTAGTGGTTTCGCTGTGCTGCATAGCACGCTTTTCTGTACCTCTCTTCGTTTTAACTTTCTGAGCGTGTTTTTAATCCAAACATATCATATCTATATGTTTCTGGGATCAGGAATCGACAAGGAATAAGATGAAAGTGTTTTTAAATCGATTTCGGAAATTTGATTTTGATCATAATTTTTATATTTTTTAATTTTCAGAGCTTGTTTTTAATCCAAATATAACATATTTATGTTTTTGGAATCAGGAAATGATGTAGAATAAGATGAACGTAAATTTGGATCGTTTTATAAATAAAATATGTTTAATTACAATTTTCAGAATTTTAATGACCAAAGTCATCAATTAATTTTTAAGCCACCAAGCTGAAATGCAATACCGAAGTCCGGCCTTCGTCGAAGATTGCTTTACAAAAATTTCAATCAATTTGATTGAAAAATGAGGGTGTGACAGTGCCGCCTCAACTTTTACAAAAAGCCGGATATGACGTCATCAAAAGTATTTATCGAAAAAAAGAAATAAACGTCCGGGGATATCATTTTCAGGAACTCTCATGTCAAATTTCATAAAGATCGGTTCAGTAGTTTGGTCTGAATCGCTCTACACACACACACACGCACAGACAGACAGACACACACACACACACACACACACACACACACACACACACACACACACACACACACACACACATACACCACGACCCTCGTCTCGATTCCCCCTCTATGCTAAATGTAAAAAGATAGAAATAAAGGACAGACCGAAAGACAAAAAAACAAGTCGCGTAAGGCGAAAATACAATATTTAGTCAAGTAGCTGTCGAACTCACTGAATGAAAGTGAACGCAATGCCATTTTTCAGCAAGACCGTATACTCGTAGCATCGTCAGTCCACCGCTCATGGCAAAGGCAGTGAAATTGACAAGAAGAGCGGGGTAGTAGTTGCGCTAAGAAGGATAGCACGCTTTTCTGTACCTCTCTTTGTTTTAACTTTCTGAGCGTGTTTTTAATCCAAACATATCATATCTATATGTTTTTGGAATCAGGAACCGACAAGGAATAAGATGAAAGTGTTTTTA
The DNA here is from genome assembly GCF_037325665.1 of Littorina saxatilis. Classification (NCBI taxonomy): domain Eukaryota; kingdom Metazoa; phylum Mollusca; class Gastropoda; order Littorinimorpha; family Littorinidae; genus Littorina; species Littorina saxatilis. The sequence continues at coordinate 12,000,239 of NC_090248.1, forward strand.
AATTGATTTGGACAACTTAATTTTGATAATAATTTTTATATATTTAATTTTTAGAGCTTGTTTTTAATCCGAATATAACATATTTATATGTTTTTGGAATCAGCAAATGATGGAGAATAAGATAAACGTAAATTTGGATCGTTTTATACATTTTTATTTTTTTTTACAATTTTCAGATTTTTAATGACCAAAGTCATTAATTAATTTTTAAGCCACCAAGCTGAAATGCAATACCAAACCCCGGGCTTCGTCGAAGATTACTTGACCAAAATTTCAACCAATTTGGTTGAAAAATGAGGGCGTGACAGTGCCGCCTCAACTTTCACGAAAAGCCGGATATGACGTCATCAAAGACATTTATCAAAAAAATGAAAAAAACGTTCGGGGATTTCATACCCAGGAACTCTCATGTTAAATTTCATAAAGATCGGTCCAGTAGTTTAGTCTGAATCGCTCTACACACACACACAGACACACACACACACACACGCACACACACACACACACACACACGCACATACACCACGACCCTCGTTTCGATTCCCCCTCGATGTTAAAATATTTAGTCAAAACTTGACTAAATATAAAAAAACCCACCACTATAGGAAGAAAGGAAGAAAGAGAGACCCAGGATGTCAAAACGGGCTGGTGAAAAGAACTCCTCTTATGCAAACATCGTCTGGTCCTTTCACAAAGAAGAAAGAAACAAACAAACAAGAAGCCAGGTTGAGAAAAATGTGCACCGTCGTCTGGGCGTGTTGCTAGGGCCAAAGCCAGGTCCAGTTCTCAAAAGTTGTTTTCATTGTCAGACGCTGAGTGACCCACATCAGCGGACACGGGAAGTTTGACACATTTTTAAAAATTTATCTATCAATTTTGTTTTTACATCTGTTGCTCTATTTCAAAGGGCCTCTCTCTCTCTCTCTCTCTCTCTTTCTCTCTCTCTCTCTCTCTCTCTCTCTCTCTCTCTCTCTCTCTCTCTCTCTCTCTCTCTCTCTCTCTCTCTCTCTCTCTCTCTCTCTCTCTCTCTCTCTCTCTCTCTCTCTCTCTCTCTCTCTCTCTCTTTGTGTACTCTCTCTCTCTCATACGGCAACCGGACCACTTTTATCTGCCATCATCTTCAATCAGGTAACGTAAATGCATTACAGGGATGCTGAGGTTAAAATCTGAGGCCCCCATTTGGAATTGTGTTCCACCCACAACCACGTCGATCATGTTTTTTTTTAAATGTTTTATAATATATTGTTATATTTTTTATTCAATATTTTTATTTTTTTATTTTTATCTCGGTCTATCGGTACCGCTCTGCGTATTCGTCTGCGCGACAGTCAGAAAGTATCGGTTTTTTTCAGCGTGGTACTTTCACGGTTGGATACCAAAAGTCAACAACAAGTCGCGTAAGGCGAAATTATTACATTTAGTCAAGCTGTCGAACTCACGGAATGAAACTGAACGCACTGCATTTTTTCACCAAGACCGTATAGCATCGTCAGTCCCCATCCTGACCTCAGGTCAAAATGAGTTCGGCTCATTCTATCCCTGACAGGATGCCTTGGTTTTCCTTGTCTGGCGAGGAAATCGATTTTTTACACATTTAGATCTTTTCGTAATGTGTTATGGATGTAAGCAGATTCGCGATCGTCGATAATGATTTTTCATGGTGTTGTGTAATTTTCAAATTACAAATGAATTGATATGTAAGACAGTTTCAAACGAGCTATTTTTCGCGGCTGTATTTACTGTGCAAACAACTCTAAATATGGCAAAAGTGTCACATGATAATCAACCGTTTGGTTTCCGCGCTCGCTGGAGCAGACGATTTTTTGACAGTGATGCAACCATATATTACGGTCTCCTTCCGGCAGCAGTCCCAAAATTTCGACTTGTTTTGACCTTAGAACGATGTCTTTATCATAACTGTGAAGAACAGAACGGAGATCACTGTCGAAGTCGGCCAATCTGCAATCATTTTCGTCTCGCGAACACTGCTCGTGAACAACATATGAGAGATAACTCTGTATTCTTGTTTTGATAGATTCGCGTAGGAATTTAGCGTCCGGTCAGAGAGATAACTGGCGATAGCCGTTGAGCGATGATGATCAGAATTCGTCAGTACCCCGCTCGTGGAAAAGGCAGTGACATTGACAAGCCAGAATGGCGCGGTAGTGGTTGCGCCGAGTGGGAAAGCACGCTTTTCTGTACCTCTATTCTGTTTAACTTTTTGAGCTTGTTTTTAATCCAAATATAACATATCCATATGTTTTTGGAATCGGGAACCAACAAGGAATAAGATGAAAGTGTTTTTAAATCGATTTTGGAAATTTAATTTTAATCATAATATTCATATATTTTATTTTCAGAGCTTGTTATTAATCCGAATATTACATATGTATATGTTTTTGGAATCAGAACAAAATAAAGTATAAGATGACATTACTTTTGGATCGTTTTATAAATAAAATATGTTTAATTACAATTTTCAGAATTTTAATGACCAAACTCATTAATTAATTTTTATGCCTCCAAGCTGAAACGCAATACCAAAGTCCGGCCTTCGTCGAAGATAGCTTGACCAAAATTTCAATCGATTTGATCGAAAAATGAGGGCGTGACAGTGCGGCCTCAATTTTCACAAAAAGTCGGATATGACGTCATCAAAGCCATTTATTGAAAAAATGAAGATCGGTCCAGTATTATTCTCTGAATCGCTCTACACACACACACACACACACTGAATCGCTCTACACACACACACACACAGACAGACAGACACACACACACCACGACCCTCGTTTCGATTCCCCATCTATGTTAAAACATTTAGTCAAAACTTGACTAAATTTAATAAAAAGACAATAGTACCAGCTATTGTGTTTTCAGCGTAGCAATAGGGCCCGATATTTAGACGAGACAAGTATAATGCCGACGAGTCGAAGACGAGTCGCATTATACTTGTTCGAGTCTAAATATCGGACCCTATTGCTACGCTGAAAACACAATAGCGTTTATATAGCTATTCTGACATTAAATTCTGTGTTAAAATGATGTTTTTGTCAGCAACAAGTACCAGAATGGTCCATGTCGCTGATTGCAGACGACGGTTCCCTTTCCGCATGAAGCCACGGAAATAACCGAACATTGAAAAACCCACGGACATGTATTACGGAGAAAACTCGAGATAACCGGATGTTTAGCATTACGTCAATATGCTAGGAATCAAATGACGTCACGACGTATCATGCTTGCCTACGTATATTGTATGTTCGAAAGTCTGACTTCTGTTGGGAATTCGCGTGGTGAAGACTGCGGTAAATCTGTAAATGATAAGAGAACAAGGATTGTCTCAGAAGAAACGACTGAATGTTTCAGTAACTTCATTTCAACATTGCACTATACAACGGACGTTCTATGTGACAGGAGAGTTTGCTGATTTTGTGTTAAACATTGGAGAGATCGTCTGCTAGAATCAGAGATAGGTCGCTTCAGATTGCAGCTTCTGGAAATTTGCAAGGTTTGTTGCCTGTTAAAGAACTGGATTTTACACGTAATGTATGTCATGTACAGTAAGCAACAACAAAAACACACACAAAGCAAATGGCATCGTCTGTCGACTAGTCACAGAAACAAACCTGGCGAGGTATGCGTGTACTTTATACACGTGGAAGAAACCGGAACCATGCGTCTTTGTTATCGACAATATGCTTTTGGATATTGAGTAAAATGGCCGACTTCCGCCGCATTATGCTTTGATGATCGGAAGAGACCATCCATCACAGCCCCCGAATTCCCCCACGTGTTCATCAGAATAGCTATATAAATAGATAATATTACATTGCTTGCTGTGTGATACCAGGCTTACAAGGGTTTTTGGTTGTGGTAAATATTGAAATGCGAGAACAAGCTCGTGACGCATATTGAAATCTTTTTAATGTTATACAGGGTGACCCCCAAAAATGCCCCCGATAAATATGTTTATAACTTCTTCACATGTTGAACGAACTACTTCATAATTGGTGTACACTAACGTATAACTTCAGCTTATGCATGATTATATCACCAAGTGTTATTTTGTAAGTCAATTGGTCTGACATTTGTGTTCTTTCGAAAACAATATCCAAAATCGATGATGGCTCAACGGTAGGAGGTTTGACATTGAGCAGTGTCCCACTCTCACCCGACTGAAACCTTCCAGAAGTTTACCTCTTGGAATATCTGAAGGTAAAAGTATACCAAAACACCTCAGATCATCTGTGACTTGATAAAAAATCAACCACAGCCACTCTGGAGTGTTTAAATAAGGTGAGTGTGGCTACCGCTCAATGTCAAACCTCCCAATGTTGAGTCGATCCCTGAATTTGAATATTTTGTTTCCGAAAGAGCAAAAAAATCAGACCACTTGACCTACACATTTGAAACTTGGAGTCATGATCATGCATACGCTGAAGTTAATGTACACCAGATATAAAGTAGTTCGTTGAATAGATGCAGAAGTTATTAGCATTTGTATGGGTGGCATTTTGGGGGGGGTCAAGCCTGTATGTTGATCGTGTTGAATTGTCTTGTTGTCAACTACAGCATGATGTTCTCAAATAGAGATATAAAGCAATATCGTATTGTATAGTATTGTATTGTATTGTATTGCATTAATTGTATTGTATTGTATTGTATTGCATTACATTGCATTGTATTGCATTTTATTGTATTGTATTTTATTGTATGGTATTGTATTGTGTCGTGTTGTGTCGTATCGTACTGTACTGTACTGTTTTGTATTGTATTGTATTTTAATGTATTGTTTTGTATTGCATCGTATTGAATTGCAGTGTACTCGAGCCAGAGCGAGTGTATGCAGAGACAGGACTCTGAGATCGCGGCGTGTGCCAGGAGAGTGTCCCGCCAACTCAAAACCAGATACGGATCACATATTGACGAGAAGGACAGTATGGTCACCACGCTCAAATCTTACTGCGCGCAAGTATTCTTTATTCTTTTCGTTAATGGTATTACAGTGGAAATCCCTATCCCCCCCACCTCCCCTTCCTTTTTCAGAATAAGCATTAATGATCTTTTTAAATCTACCGCCATGTTAAGATTACTTCGTTTTTCAGACCTGCTTATCGCAGATTGTTATGAGTACTTAAAAGAGGTTCCACAATATGCTGTAGCTTGAATGAAAATAGCTTTTCACCAGAGGGATGTTATATGCCCAACATTTTGAAATCTTACCGCAGACAAGTACATGTATTGCTTTTTTACTAATAGTATACAATTGTGTTGCTAGTTGTTCCCGGACGAATGTAATGTCCACAACGCTGACGTCTTACCGAATGCGAGTGTTGATTTTGTTTCATTTCTGCCTGGTATCATCTCGGTATATAATATTGGCTGTTGTAAAAAGTTGCTGGGCTTTGTTTTGGCCAGAAGGACATTACGTTCCACAATCTTACTGCATGGAAGTTATCCTTCACACAAGAGGGACATTCTGCTTCACACTCTGAAATGTTATTGCATGCAAGTGTTGCCTTTCTTCGTGAATAGAATGTCAGTATTGAGCGGTGTCTAAGTTGATTTGAAGCACACCCTTTATGCATTTTGGTGTCTGTTCACCAATCGGTTTGTCGATCCATGACTCATATATTGGTCTCTTTCAATGTTTGTTCATTGGAGAAACCCTGCCACACAAACTTTTGATCGTCTATTTCTCAGAATATCCTACAGATTTTTTATGGTAATAATGTCAATTACCACTGGCCTGTCGGTGCGATTCCAAGCGAACGACAGAAAGAATTATAACAATTTCAAGCTCTTTTTTGAGTTGGAGGGAAGCTAAGTAAGATGAAATTCATTCCTCGATTTCTAAATTTAGAAACGGTCAGATCTGTCTTTAACAAGACTACAGTGCATGCTGGCTTCTTCTTCTTCTGCGTTCGATGTTGGTGGAGTGCATGCTGGCAAACACAGAAGGTTTTCAGTAACAGCCATGGGCAAGAAAACCCCCATTGCAAGCCCCAAACAATTAACCGAAGTAATCTAAAATCTAAATTTATATATAAAAAAATACAGCCATGTTCAAGAACGTTCCCACCGCGGGCCCCAAATAAAGAAATAGATTGAAAAACATAAATCTTGTTCCGAGAAAATCTAACAGGGAAAATAACAGCCATCGGCAAGAAAGCCTACTCGCAGACCCGAACTAATGAATTAAATTATTCAAATCTAAAATCTTGTCCAAGAAAAGCTGACGAAAAAAAATTACCACCATGCAGAAGAACAGCCCCTTTAGGGCCTCAAATAACGAATGACATCAATCTTCAATATTGTCCCGACGAAATCCGAATGAGAAAGCGAGACAGAAAGAGAGAGAGAAAAGGAGAGCTATGGGCTTAGTAGAAACTAAGTTGGTAGAGCAACGGATTTGTGATTTCTCGGGTCACGGGTTCGAATCCAGGCCGTGACGAACACGGGTCAATTAGATGTAGTGACACAAAGACGGTATCCATGTCCCACCCCGTGTCACCGCCGCAGCACGTAAAAATCTCGGCCATTCTGCCTGAAGTGCAGGTGGGTGATCACGCCTAAACACGCACCTTGTCAGCTCGACTCGTGTTGCTGCTTGTAGGAAGCTGCCTAAATTTCCCAGCAATGGGGATAATAAAGTATGAACATTAGTGAAAGGAAGAACGCCCCTTAAAAAAAATTAAATAATTGTGTTCTGAGAAAATCTTTTACAAAAATAACCTTCTTTTGTTCGTACAGAATGCAGTGGGCAGAAAGGAACTGCACCACCACCCCCGTGACCAAGGCGTGCGGCGCTGACATCGGCCACCTCATCTCCGTGGTGATGACGGGGCTCATTCCGCCCGTCTGCCAGTTCATGAAGGAGGATATGAGAAGCCCTAGCCCTCCCGTGTCATCTGCGACTCTCACGTCACACCTCGGTGTCTTGCTCTTCTGTCTGTGCACGTACAGCTGTCTTCGCGGTCATGTGGTAGGGCCTTAAAATACTCTTCCGAATTCCGTGCTTTACTTCTTGGGAATCGAACACCTTGAAATTGTGCGAAAGGCAAAATGGTACTAGCTTGCTAGTGATCTTCAGTTCTGGGTTTTTTTTCTTAAACGAAACCCTTTGAATTGTCTGAAGGCCAAAAGTTCACTGGCAAGAAAGAGATTCAAAACTGGAGAAAGGAAACGAAGCAACCCTTCGTTTTCGCTCGCTGTGGCTTCCTCACACTTTCACCAAGAAATTAAACTCTTCAAAAGTTGAAGCCAAAGCGACTTAACCCTTGCACGAAACTGTCTCATGTTCTCAAGGAAAGGCTAATGTCTACAACGCTGCAGCAGTAATCCCATTTGATCCTTCACGGTCTTTTTGAGCCTTTGAGGAGAATCACCTTTGGCGAATAATGCTGAGCGTATCCTGGACAATGGAGCTATGGCATATAGAGTGCATTTTGCTGGGTGAATTGTGCTTATTCAACGGAGACAGGTCACGAAGTTCCCTGGTCAATGGAAAATTCATGCTAACGTATATACAGCATGAAAAAACTCCCGTGATTATGTGGGGGAACATTGTGGTTTCTTGAACACATGAACCATATTCCAAGAAGCCAACACCATACCAGCTGCACAGCAATAATGGTTAAGCTTATTTGACGATGCGTCTTCGACAAATACAAACTATCAGAGAAGTCCTTATTTTGTGCACGGGGACAATTGAATGAAGGGGCGGGGATGTAGCTCAGTCGGTAGCGCGCTGGATTTGTATCCAGTTGGCCGCTGTCAGAGTGAGTTCGTCCCCACGTTCGGCGAGAGATTTATTTCTCAGAGTCAACTTTGTGTGCAGACTCTCCTCGGTGTCCGAACACCCCCGTGTGTACACGCAAGCACAAGACCAAGTGCGCACGAACAAGATCCTGTAATCCATGTCAGAGTTCGGTGGGTTATAGAAACACGAAAATACCCAGCATGCTACCCCCGAAAACGGCGTATGGCTGCCTAAATGGCGGGGTAAAAAACGGTCATACACGTAAAATTCCACTCGTGCAAAAACACACGAGTGTACGTGGGAGTTTCAGCCCACGAACGAAGAAGAAGAAGAATGAAGTGTGACATTAGCGACATTGCTCAGTGTATACGCATAATAAAATATAATGTCAACGCCGCTGCAAACTTGAATCGAATGTTTCATTGTGAGAAAGTGATTGTATAATGTATAAGTGTCTGTATTGCAAGGTGCGCTGTGTACTTTACTGCTGTTGGTGCACACTCCATTGCCATGAGATAACAAGGAACTTAGTCGATAAATATCGACAGGGGGCCGACAAATGGTTTAAATGTGAAATGTGTGTATATGGTGGGTGTGGGTCTGAAACAAACAAACAAACCATGTGAACCCCCCCGGGCCCCTGAAAAAAAAGGATGTTCTCAAATGGTTCAATTCTCATTTGGTCTGATTCTCAAATGGTACCGGTATACTTCCCCCCCTGGCCGCAGGCCTAGGATTTAAAAACAAAATTTAATTAATTAATTAATTATTTATTTATTTTAAACATTAAAAAAAATTAGAGTAGAACAAAACATTAAAACGTTCATAATAAATAATAATAATAAACAAGAATTTAACACACAAAAAAACAAAATAATAGATAATCCACCCATGCTGGGAATCGAACCCGACCCACTTTCGCCGTAGCCGGACATCGTGCCGGACGTCTTACCACCCCGCCACAAACTCTTCATTGATCAGGCAGTGAATTTAGTGCTATTATACCTAACCGCTACTGGCAGACATGGGCCGATCGATCGACCGGATATGCTTCGGCGCTCCCAAATGACAATAATAACTATTTTTTCTCAATGTTTAAGTTTTAAATGCTATGATTGGACAAAGCGGAATGAAATAATACTAGTCATAATTTTTTTTCGGCAACTTTTGGTCTCCTTAAAACGTGCAAACATTATTGTAGAACTCTTGTGCATAAAAATAGATTCTTCCCCATTCTTCCACACAAAGCTTTGTCAGTTGTTGAGGCCTTGCAAGGTTTTGACGGCAACAATAATTATTGTAGTTCTCTAAGACTTTATTTCTGTTTGACTTGTAATATGTTGGGAAGACATTATCAATTGATCAACAAAATAAAACATAATAAAAAACGACACAACATTGTTAAAATCATTATTGGCCAACGTTGAACGTTTACGAGGGCCTCAATCTTCACGCACAAAAACCGTAGACCAGATTAATAGGTGCTTGATTTTGGTATTTTGAATTACATAACATTAAACCTTTGTTGGGCTTCATGGTCATGGAAACAGCCATAATAATATTATATGATGTATAATATTATATTTCAGCATATGTGAATTACATGTCATCATACCAAACTGTCATACATTTTTATTCCTACATTATTCTGATTGATCACAACCAAACGTACTATCATTGGACACATCCAAATGCAAGCGCCTGTTCTTGACAATTTGCTGGGTCGGGCTTAGCCACAGACACTGTTTGGCCTGTAGGTAAAATGTACAATGTATTTTCTGATTTGTGCACAAAAGCTTTTTTTCTTTTTTCTTTTTTTTAACATAACAATGTTTAATGTCACTGTATGTTTGAAAGACCATGGTCACATTTGTAAAACAAATATTAAATTAGAAAATAAATAACATTTTGGTTCATGATTTTTTCCAACACCTGTGCTGAAAATAAGAAATAAAAATGTCGGTATATAAGTCACTCAGATGCAGTTCAGTGTGAATGGTTTGAGTTTGTTGCGGTTGACCCTGCACAGTTCGACCTATGTTTTTGTTGAACAATTTTGCCTTCACCCCTCCCATAGGGTGACGTATTTCACAACTTCCTGTGTTACACAAACTCAGTGATGACCAATTTTGCCTTCACACCTCCCATAGAGTGACGGATTTCACAACTTTCTACTGATGAACAATGTTGCCTTCACACCTCCCATAGGGTGACGGATGTCACAACTTCCTGTGTCCACAAACTGATGACGTATTTCACAACAAAATGGCGCTGCCCATGGCCCCCATCAAAACTATCCGTATAAATGGGGGACTCCTGGCCCCCATACAAACACTAGTCGCGTAAGGCGAAAAATATACAACATTTAGTCAAGCTCAGTCGAACTCACAGAATGAAACTGAACGCATTGCATTTTTTCCGCAAGACCGTACACTCGTTGCATCGTCTGTCCACCGCTCGTGGCAAAGGCAGTGAAATTAACAATCAAGAAAAGCGCGGTGGCGGTTGCGCTGAGAGGATAGCACGCTTTTCTACATCTCTATTCTTTTTAACTTTCTGAACGTGTTTTTAATCCAAACATATCATATCTATATGTTTTTGGAATCAGGAACCGACAAAGAATAAGATGAAATGGTTTTTAAATCAATTTCGGAAATTTAATTTTAATCAGAATTTTTATATTTTTAATTTTCAGAGCTTGTTTTTAATCCAAATATAACATATTTATATGTTTTTGGAATCAGAAAATAATGAAGAATAAGATAAACGTAATTTTTTTTATCGTTTTGTAAAAAAATAATTTTAATTACAATTTTCAGATTTTTAATAACCAAAGTCATTAATTAATTTTTAAGCCTCAAGCTGAAATGCAATACCAAAGTCCGGCCTTCGTCGAAGATTGCTTGGCCAAACTTTCAATCAATTTTATTGAAAAATGAGGGTGTGACAGTGCCGCGTCAACTTTTAACAAATGCCGGATATGACGTCATCAAAGACATTTATCGAAAAAATGAAAAAAATATCTGGGAATATCATACCCAGGAACTCTCATGAAAAATTTCATAAAGATCGGTCCAGTAGTTTACTCTGAATCGCTCTACACACACGCACGCACACACACACACACACACACACACACACACACACACACATACACCACGACCCTCGTCTCGATTCCCCCTCTATGTTAAAATATTTAGTCAAAACTTGACTAAATTAATGTAAAAACACCTGATGTTGGTAAAATCGATGTTAAACACAATGAAGCTGTGTTTTAAATCTACGTGGCTTGAAGCAAAGACACAGGCGGGGATGTTTATGGTGTACTTTTTTTTTTCATTCCTTTTATTTTCTTCTAACACGAAGTAACATGATCTGTGATGAAAAGTCGATCGTCATTGCTAGCCAGGCAATCTCGGCGTGTCCAGAAGCGTGTGTGTCGACTGCAGTGTCGCGTGCGATAACGTATGTCCCTGCGTGTTTTATGTCACATAACGCGGCTTTTCAAAGACATCCTTTAATTTTCGCTGTCCAGGGAGCAACATCTTGTCAAGATGATCGATCTTCAGGTGTTGTTTATTACATGGCTCGGGAAAGTAGGCCACGGGGTAATCTGTTTGTTTTGCAACGAGAAAATGAGGCCACACACACACACACACACACACATGGTCTCGCCACCCAAATAATGCGGACCCCAAAAATAATGGTCTCAGTTCGCGGTCATGAAAAAGCTCGCTGAAGCTCGCATTTTTCATGATCCGCTAACTTCGACCATTATTTTTAATAATCACTGAGACTCGGCATGTAACCTCTACGACTCTATTTGCGATGGCAAGAGGTTGCGCAAGTCCTTTCGGGGAACAATGGCCGTAGCTGTTTTATTGCAGTTAGGAAGAAGAATTCAAAAGATTCTCACGATGTCGTGGGGTCCGCATTATTTGGGTGGCAAGATTACGGGTTAGTTTGTCGCATCGTACTGTTTCGTAAAAACGATCTCTGTTAATAAAGATGCTCATACCAAGTGCCTAGATGAAGATGGATGTTGCATGGGAAAATGTTAGCACTGACTACCCAGCCTATTGTTCGAAAAAGCAAGAACAAAAGAAGCTTTTACTGGGAACATCAGCCAACCATTGGGCTAAAGAATAATACAGTCGTACCTCCGCTTGCCACCACCTCTCGAAAACGACCACCTGCCCACACCGACAAGGATCCCGACAAAACTTTAGTTTCTATGTAATTCACCTTTTCATAACGAACACTTTTGGTCGGTCCCTTAGGCGGTCGTTTTTGACAGGTTCGACTGTACTGAATGTATTGCTGCAATAACAACTGTCATCGTACACATGCAGCCATCTAACCCACATCTGACACAAACTAATCATGCCTGAGATATGACACAGTGTTGTTGTTTTTTGGCCAAAGAGCACGATATTGCCTTAGGTTTGTGGCCAAGGAGATATTGAATACTTATGTGTATTACAGTATTTCTTTTTTTTAAAATCTGTCTGACCAAAGAAATAATGGACAGAGTGCTACTTTCTATTGTTAAGGGCCTGATATGTGGGATAAATTGATCTGTGTGCATATTTCTATTTTGCAACATAGATATTGCTTACAACGCAATTTTGTTGCTTCACTGATGCTTATTTATTTATTTAATCAGTATGATCAAAGGAACGCTGCTTAAAGTACTTCTGTCCAACAAACTGATGTGTATGCATTCATCCGTTCGGGAAAGAGATACCGCATGAAGCGCTTCTTTCCTGTAAAATGATGTGTAAATCTGTCTGGCCATGGCGTCTGCTATGGAAAAATATAAAATTAATGTCTGTACTCCAGCAATAATCCATTGTAATGATCATCAGCTGACGGCATTGGCGTCCCAAGTTTGTCAAGGAACTTTTACTTTGAAGGCGAATGATGTTAAAGGCACAGTACGCCTCCCGTAAACCATCCCAGATACTGTCAGGCTTTTACACACAATACAAACACCCTTCCATTTGAACGCTCACCAAACGGGAACATCCTAGGTGCCCAACGCAAAGAGCGAGCAAATTTAAAGAATTAATTTTGCGGATTGTCTCTCAGACAATCGGACCGTGGTGCGTTTTGGCGCTAGACCTAACTTTTAAAATCTAAATAATAAATTGACAGCTTGTTACACAAACATTCTTAAATCATAAAAGAATTCTTTTTTCACCAAGACAGGATCAGTACAATTCGAAGTTTTGAAAGTTTGAAAAAAGAAAAGCCTGGAAGCAGGGTCACGCAAGGTCGTGGTTCTCGTAGTAGACGACGGTTTATGCCTATCGCCAGTTCCTCTGAACAGTCAAAAGCCATCGCTAGAGTTCTTGTGAACCACAGCCGTTTGTTTCGTGCATAGTCAGAGGTACATAATAACGTGCTATTGCACATAAGCTCACATCGAGTCGCATTCAAATTACTAACTGACGACTACATTGTGAAAAAGGGAAACTGGATCACACGGGTTCACGATGGCTCAGGGGTAAGATAAACCAGGCAAAAAATAAAATCTTTGGGATGTTCTCAAGCGATGAGTGTATAAATGAAAGGGTGTTTGTACTGTGTGTAAAAGCCTGACAGTATCTGTGATGGTTTACGGGAGGCTTACTGTGCCTTTAAATTCCCTGTTTCTTTTTTTTCTGTACATGAAGTAGTGTCGCACTTTTTTGTTCTTTTTAAAAATAAATGTATTATCTGATATTTGCTGTAACGCTGCTGAAGTCTGATTTGATTTCATGTCACACTCATAGGTTTTATGAAAGCAGTTTGCGTTGATTTCCATTTACGCTGTTATGTGAGCTACCATGCCATTATATCCTTAACGTACTTACGGCGCGTTTTGTGTAGAATTCATTATTGATGAAAGCAGTTTGCGTTGATTTCCATTTACGCTGTTATGTGAGCTACCATGCCATTATATCCTTAACGTATTTACGGCGCGTTTTGTGTAGAATTCATTATTGATGAAAGCAGTTTGCGTTGATTTCCATTTACGCTGTTATGTGAGCTACCATGCCATTATATCCTCAACGTATTTACGGCGCGTTTTGTGTAGAATTCATTATTGATGAAAGCAGTTTGCGTTGATTTCCATTTACGCTGTTATGTGAGCTACCATGCCATTATATCCTTAACGTATTTACGGCGCGTTTTGTGTAGAATTCATTATTGATGAAAGCAGTTTGCGTTGATTTCCATTTACGCTGTTATGTGAGCTACCATGCCATTATATCCTCAACGTATTTACGGCGCGTTTTGTGTAGAATTCATTATTGATGAAAGCAGTTTGCGTTGATTTCCATTTACGCTGTTATGTGAGCTACCATGCCATTATATCCTTTACGTATTTACGGCGCGTTTTGTGTAGAATTCATTATTGATGAAAGCAGTTTGCGTTGATTTCCATTTACGCTGTTATGTGAGCTACCATGCCATTATATCCTTAACGTACTTACGGCGCGTTTTGTGTAGAATTCATTATTGTGATATGATGATTGTGATCTTGCATTTGAATGTTTTATATGTTGTTCTATAATTCAATTGCCTTGCGTAAACACTCTTCTTATAATCTGATATAATAGAGGATTAAAACGATTGTTGTCTTCCTACTGAGTAGTCAACGAGAACACGTGTGTTAAATGTGTAGGCAAAACCAGCATACAATAAAGCAGGGAGGGGAGGGGGGGGGGGGGGGGTGGCTTACGGAGAAGCACATGGGGTAGGGTTAGCTCAATTGGTAGATCACTGGACTTCTATGATCCGCGTGTCAGGGGTTTGAATCTGGGCCCTGGACGGACGTGGGGCAACTGTATGTGTAGACTCAGGGACGGTATCTATGTCCAACCCCGTGTTACCACTGTGGCACATTAAAGACCTCGGTTATTTAACTGCAGGTGACCGATTACACCTAAACAGGCTGCTAGCTTTCCACGAGAGGAAGCGACCCAAATATTGAACAATGAAGTAATGAGAAAAAATAGAAGATAAATGCAACGTCCTTAAGGAACCTTTTCACAATGGAAACTGGTAACTGAATGTCATAATTGAGAATAAAATACATTTGTTTCTCTAGTTCTTCAAATTCAGAAACTTTCGTAAATTTTGGCCAACACTCGCTGTTATAAAGAATTGTTCTGTGTCATTTTTGAGGATGATTAAAACGTGACACTCGTTTCCTCATCTCTTTATTTGTGTTCTTCCCTTTAAAAAAAATCTTAATAATATTCTTAATACCGTCGTCTTTTTATTTGGGTGGGCGTAAAAAGATCAACAAGAAACTAAGTCCATCTCACGATGAACACGAGCCGAAATCATATGCACTCGACTTATGAAATAGAAAGAAATCAAATACGACGAAGAGAAGAAAAAGTTTGAATGTACCATTGAACTTTCATGTCGGCGTGTGGCTGAGCTTAAAATAGGAATGTTGTTGCAATCTGTCAGGCACTTTCCCTTTTGACAGGTAGTTTTTGCATGTACAGCAAAACACGGCCTTTTTTACAAATCCTAAAGACTGTCGGAAACTTCGCATGCTCTCTTGTGAACGCCATGTGAAACATTGATTCTGAAACAAAAATCTATGGCATGAATGACAATGGAAAGACGGTCTCTCTCTGATTCCAAGTTCATAATGACAGTTATGAAGTGCTGAATTTAGAAAATCTGTAGATGAAGTAAAATCATTTGAATGTTGGCTTGTTGAAACTTCATAACAAACAGCCACCTCGTCTATATCATTATCTGAAAGAATGCAAACTTCCTTTGAAACACCAACATTTGTATGGAAAACTTCTGTTTCTGTCATCTTTGATTTCATTTGACAACTTGGACTGATGGCATCTTCCAGAGATATATCCATTACTTTCAACTTGCGCCTCTTTGTATTCCTGTAAGCCTGCCACTTATTTATAAAAAAGAAACGTTTGATACTTTTACCAAACAGTTAGTATAATGCACGCTCTACCTGTATTCGTCTTTAAATTCTGCAAGACTGAAGCGAAAGAGGTCTGTCTCAGTTTTGTCGTCAGTTTGTTGTGTACATTTACACACACACAACGAACAACACATGCACAGGCCCGGGGGAAGCTCTCCTTTCTTATGTCCGACCATAGACGTATACATGTAGTTTACATGTTTATTAGTCATATATTTGATTGATTACGTGTATGATATGACGGAGAGTCGCATCGGTTTGATGCCGTGAACCCAACCGTGGCTGTGGCTGTCGTTTGAAGTAGCCTACTTCTTTATAAAGATTCATTTACATTCTACTTCTGACCAAGGCATGTTTGGTACCTACTGAATCCTTGTTGCGTGTAGTTTTACGTGGCACGTTGCCCAAAGTTGTATTCTTGAGGAGCATAAAATAAAACGTGTTACAAAGTTATCTCAAAACTCTGCAGTGACTGCTCGCGCAGCAGGTCAGCTAATTATAGCACGCAGCCTCCACAGACAGCTTTCGAGCCGAGACCATATGACTCGCCGCTCCTGCGGCTCGTCAATAAATGTTATGCGTTAAGCCTGTGAAGATATGAAACATGTAAAACAAACCCGTCCTCATTTGAGATCCTTTCATCATCTTCCTTTAGGTTTTTGCCACGTATGTTTACTCTGCGTTGACGTCAGTTCTTCTTCCTGCATGCAGTGTGATTAATGACAAGAAAGGCGCCCGTCTGTATGTATTATTCCCTTTTGTACCCCCCGCGGGTCAGGGGGAAGGATTTACCCCTCCCTGGTCCCCCCGCGGGTTAGGGGGAAGAATTTACCCGATGCTCCCCAGCATGTCGTAAGAGGCGACTAACGGATTCTGTTTCTCCTTTTACCCTTGTTAAGTGTTTCTTGTATAGAATATAGTCAATGTTTGTAAAGATTTTAGTCAAGCAGTATGTAAGAAATGTTAAGTCCTTTGTACTGGAAACTTGCATTCTCCCAGTAGGGTCATATATTGTACTACGTTGCAAGCCCCTGGAGCAATTTTTTGATTAGTGCTTTTGTGAACAAGAAACAATTGACAAGTGGCTCTATCCCATCTCCCCCCCTTTCCCCGTCGCGATATAACCTTCGTGGTTGAAAACGACGTTAAACACCAAATAAATAAAGAAAGAAATTCTCTTTTGTTTTTATGTGAGTGAGGGAGATTTTTGCTTTCTTATGCCTCACTAACTTCTGAGTCCTGGAACTGTGGAAACTGTGGGATATCATTCTAATCTCAACAGCTTTTATGTAATGTAAGCGAAACTGCGATTTGAAATGTTTTGCTTTAAGAGGCTACTGAAGTCTATTTGCATGTACTCAAGTTATGAAAGTGAATTGTGTTGAATTTTGCCGGCACTGAAACATTGCAGGATCGCGTTCCATTCTGTCTGTTTTCTTAATATGTTGATGAGACATCTTATGTGGCACCCCTCGCGGGTTAGGGGGAAGAATTTACCCAATGCTCCCCAGCATGTCGTAAGAGGCGACTAACGGATTCTGTTTCTCCTTTTACCCTTGTTAAGTGTTTCTTGTATAGAATATAGTCAATGTTTGTAAAGATTTTAGTCAAGCAGTATGTAAGAAATGTTAAGTCCTTTGTACTGGAAACTTGCATTCTCCCAGTAGGGTCATATATTGTACTACGTTGCAAGCCCCTGGAGCAATTTTTTGATTAGTGCTTTTGTGAACAAGAAACAATTGACAAGTGGCTCTATCCCATCTCCCCCCCCTTTCCCCGTCGCGATATAACCTTCGTGGTTGAAAACGACGTTAAACACCAAACAAATAAAGAAAGAAATTCTCTTTTGTTTTTATGTGAGTGAGGGAGATTTTTGCTTTCTTATGCCTCACTAACTTCTGAGTCCTGGAACTGTGGAAACTGTGGGATATCATTCTAATCTCAACAGCTTTTATGTAATGTAAGCGAAACTGCGATTTGAAATGTTTTGCTTTAAGAGGCTACTGAAGTCTATTTGCATGTACTCAAGTTATGAAAGTGAATTGTGTTGAATTTTGCCGGCTTTGTTTAAAAGCAGCTAGAATGAAGATTTCTCTTTTTCTCATCCCGTTACTCACCCATAACCCCCCCACCCCCCCTTACGTCAACAGCTCCGAAACATCAGGCAGGTTGCAAATGTGTGTGTGTGTGTGTGTGTGTGTGTGTGTGTGTGTGTGTGTGTGTGTGTTTGTGTGTGTAATTGTGTGTGTGTGTGTGTAATTGTGTGTGTGTGTGTTAGTGTGCGTGCGTGTGTGTGTCAGTGTGCGTGCGTGTGTGTGTGTCAGTGTGCGTGCGTGTATATGTGTGAGTGTGTGTGTGTGTGTGTGTGTGTGTGTGTCAGTGTGCGTGCGTGTGTGTGTGTTACATAAGAAATGACTGGGTACGGGTGGGTCAAGAAAAACCAGTACAGAAACATTGCAGGATCGCGTTCGTGGCACCCCTCGCGGGTTAGGGGGAAGAATTTACCCAATGCTCCCCAACATGTCGGAAGAGGCGACTGACGGATTCTGTTTCTCCTTTTAGCCTACCCTTGTTAAGTGTTTCTGGTATAGAATATAGTCAATGTTTGTAAAGATTTTAGTCAAGCAGTATGTACTGGAAACTTGCATTCTCCAAGTAAGGTCATAATATTGTACTACGTTGCAAGCCCCTGGAGCAATTTTTTTATTAGTGCTTTTGTGAACAAGAAACAATTAACAAGTGGCTCTATCCCATTCCCCCCCCCCCCCCCCTTAGCTTTCCCCGTCGCGATATAACCTTGAACGGTTGAAAATGACGTTAAACACCAAATAAAGGAAAAGGAAAGATCTTATGTGGCGTGAGGTTTGTTGATACAATGCAGGGGGGTGCTAGTTTACGGGGACACGTTTTTTTATGCTTGTTCGTCCATTTTCCTTTTTTTTCGATTAAGTTAGTTTAGCTGCTGCCATTGCAATAAGTTCCGTTAAATTGTGCGCATGGCTGTGTATGTGTACCGGAACGAGGTAGAAATCACACCGTCTGTTTTACTTACCTGTTTTGCCTTATGATTGCATTGCGTGTTTACTTGCCTTACACGTAATTATGTCACGGTGTGGTATCATGTCTATAATGTCATGTCAGGGCAATAATAGTAATAATTAGAACGGTGCCTTCTTTGTGTGTTTCAGTGCTGTTCTTTTGTCTTTTGAATGTGATTGGAGGAGAACAATAAAACACTTTGAATTAGAAACAACCCGTGTTGTACTGGCTTGAATGATGCGGTTGCTTTGTTATCTTTTGTTTTACTTCTTGCGTGTGTTTCAACTGCGCACATTATGTATCTCTTCATGTAATCTTCCACCATACTCTGTGATAAACAAACAAAAGGACAAAGGAAATGGTGAATACGATTATTTCGTTTGCAATTGCAGGCCCGCCCTCCCCCCCCTCCCCACCACAGCCTCCTATCCCCCCCCCCCCCCCCTGCCACTGCCCCATCCCTGCCCCCCCCCCCCCCCCCCCACTGCCTCCTAACCCCCCCCCCCACTGCCTCCTAACCCCTCCCCCCCCCGCCACTGCCTCCTACCCCCCCCCCCACCACTGCCCCACCCCTGCCTCCTACCCCCCCCCCCCCCCACCGCCACTGCCCCCTACCCCTTCCGCAGCCCAATCGAATTTTGCCACCAAGCAACGCATTAACTTAGCATTCTTTGAAGTTGAGTTGTTGAAAGATATAATATTTAGACTGAATATGAGTGATGTTTGGAGAATGTTGCATGGCGAGGAAAAAGAGTATACATGGTGCAGACGTAACCCTTTTATCGCACGGCGACTGGATTATTGCTTTGTAACAGAGGACATTATTCCAAACTGTGTAAGTTGTGAAATTGTGTCGGTTGCAAATACCGATCACAGAGGGGTTTTGGTGGAAATGTGTGATTCCCAATTTGTACGGGGCCCAGGCTACTGGCGCTTTAATAATTCCTATTTGAAAGATCAAGCATTTGTTGAAAAAATGAATGCGTTAATAGAGGAGATGTGTAATAATGTGCCTAGGGGTGCTAATCCTCAGGATCAATGGGAAACATGTAAATCAAACATTAAATCGGTTTGTATAGAATTTGGTAAATCAAGGTCAAGAAGCCAGAAGAATGAATTTGTAGATTTACAAGCAAAGTTGCAACAGTTGGAAAAACATTGTGCAGAACAACCTAATAATGAGAAATTGCAGGCAGAAATGTTTAATGTTAAATCGAAATTGGAAATAATGACCATGGATAAAGCAAGAGGAGCTCATGTACGATCAAGAGCTAAGTGGGTAGAAGAAGGAGAAAGAAATACGAAATATTTTTTGAATTTGGAAAAAGTACAAGCCCAAAATAATGTGATGACACATGTGAGGGCAAGTAATGGTGATATTGTTGATGATCAATTTCTTGTGTTGAATGAACAAGTGCAGTATTATAAATGTTTGTATGGTAAAAGTCCAGAAAGTCAGGAACGCATCAGAGCAGAAGCAAAGGAATTTTGTGATGAAGAAGAATTGGTTAAATTAACGAACGAAGATAGTAATGTATGTGAAGGGATGTTGACGGAAGCAGAGGTGGCAGCAGCATTAAAGATGATGAAAAATGGTTCATCACCTGGAAGTGACGGACTCACTACAGAGTTTATTAAAATGTTTTGGAATAGATTAAAGAGCATGATTACAGACTCGTTTAATGAAGCCTTTCGTAATAATAATTTGTCTTTTACGCAAAAACAAGGAATAATTAAGTTATTACAAAAAAGTACAGAATTACCCAGGGAAGACCTTAATAATTGGCGTCCAATTACCCTACTTAATACAGATTATAAGATCTTGGCAAAGGTTTTAAATCAGAGATTGAGTTCGGTTATTTGTAAGTTAGTAAATGAAGATCAAGTTGGTTACATAAAAGGAAGGAATATTGGAACCGTGATTCGTACAATAGATGACGTAATAGAGTATTTAAATCGAACGAATAAGTCTGGGTTTATATTGGCCCTTGACTATCGTAAAGCGTTTGATTCCATTTATAAGGAATTTATGATAGAAGCATTTAGATCATATGGTTTTGGTGAAGATTTTCAAAAATGGGTTAAGCTTTTAATGACAGACACTTTTAGTAGTATTAATCACGGAGGGTGGATTTCAGAACCGTTTCCCTTGAAGTGTGGTATAAGACAAGGTTGTCCATTTTCACCCCTGGCCTTTATATTGGCGGTGGAAATACTTGCCATTAAAATTAGGAAAAGTGATATAACGGGTGTTGAATTACCCTCAAAGGTGGGCGAGGAGAGTGCCCTAAAAATTAAACAGTTAGCAGACGATACAACAATATTTTTACAGAACAGTGGTGATGTCTTTAAAGTTAAAGATATAATAATACAGTTTGCAAAGTTTTCAGGACTGACCCTGAATGTTAATAAAACCAAAATAATGAAAGTTGGACAGCATTGTGGTCAGCAAAAGTTGCCCTTTGAGTGCACAGGGAAGATTAAGATTTTAGGTATACATTTCGTAAATAATGATAGAGCAATAACTGTTGAACAGAATTGGGTATTAAGAGTTCAGAAGATTAAGAAGTTGATTAAGATATGGAGTCGACGAGATTTAAGGATTCACGGTAAAATTGTAATAATCAAATGTTTTTTTATTTCACAGCTAGTATTTGTGATGCAGACGATTGGATTGCCAGAGCGGGTTTTGACAGAGTTAAATAGATTGTTTTATAAGTTTATTTGGCAGAGAAAGTGTTCGAATAAAAAAGCATTTGAAAAAGTGAAAAGAAAAGTAATGGAGAAAGAAATAAGTGAAGGTGGGTTGAAAATGCTAAATGTGCACAGGATGCAAGAGTCTTTTTATTTACAATGGGTCGGACGTTTGTATGAAGAGAAGGGAGCAAATTGGACGTTTATACCACTATGGTTTCTGGGACATGTTGTTTCAGGGTATGGTTGTTTTGATTTGAATGTTAAACCGAGTAAGGAATTGAATTTGACAATGATTGGAAGCCCATTTTGGCAGAGGGTAGTGTGGACACACTTGAGTTACAAGCGTAGGATGGAACATGATAAGATTGATGTAAACAATTTTTATAAACAGATTTTGTGGAGTAATGATTTGATTCGGTATAAAGGGAAAATGTTGTTTTATTTGTATTGGAAAAATGCTGGGATTGAACGAGTAAGTGATTTGTTTATAGTGGAAGAAAAGAGATTGAAGTCAGCAGCAGAGGTATATATACAAATTGGAAAGAATAATGCAAATATTTTATTGGATTATTGGGCATTAATAAACGCATTACCCAAAGTATGGATTAATTGGATTGAAAATAAACATATTATTGTCCAGATGGATAAGCAATTGTTTGATGGTAGCCTGTATATGATAAAAATAAGCCAAATACGAAAAATGATAGAAAAGAAAAGTGTAGATACTGCTGTAGAAAAACCTTGTGTATATAATTTTTGGTTGAGGAAGTTTGGTGTACAAGTAGATAAGGAAATTTGGACACTTGCCCATGTTTCCAAAGAAGTGAGGTTAAGAGAATTGCAATGGAAAATCTTACATAACATATATCCAACAAATATTTTATTATGTAAAATGCAAGTCAGGGAGAATAACAGATGTTGTATTTGTTGGACGGAAGTTGATTTTGTTGAACATTTCTTTTATGAGTGCATACCGGTAAAGTTGTTTTGGACGAAGATAGAAAACTGGATAGAGGAAAAGGCTGGATTGAGGGTTAATTTTAAGATGCAGGATATAATATTTGGCTATCAAGACACAAGTTGTTGTAAAAAGATGAGAAATTTTGTAAATCACGTAATATTAATTGGGAAAATGTGTATTAGTATTTTTAGAAAGACAACTTGTCAGGGATCAGTGTTCGTAATTTTCGAGTTTCAAATATTAAGTAGAAAATTTAATTTGTAAATATAAGGAATATTTCCATTGTAAAGAGAAAATGTCCATGTCTCGTGAGTGTAATATACCTCTATGTTGGAGTTAAAAAAAGAAGAAAAAAGACCAATGAAGAAGGATGCTCACCGCCTATTTACAAGAAAAAAAGACAGAAAAAAAAAGAAAAAAAAAAAGGAAAAAAAAAAAAAAAAAAAAGGAAAGGAAAGAAAAAAGAGAGAAGAAAACAAGGAAGGGTTGAAGCAGCCTGCATGCAACTGAGGTCAAAAAAAAAGAAGAAAAAAAAAAAAAAAAAAAAAAAAAGAAAAAAAAGAAAAAAAAAGAGAAAAAAAAGAGAAGAAAAAAAAAGAAAGAAAAAAAAAAAAAAAAAAAAACAAACTTAGCATTCTCTTTGAAGTTTAGCGAAAGACCTAATCGTTACCAACACTATATTTTTGTAAACACATTACACAAAGTGAACATGCCTCAGTCTCAAGAGGTAAATAATTTGTATATACTGTAGATATAAAATGCTGCCATTTTACATGTTGACACTGGTGTCAGTTAACCTTCACCAGATCACGTGGCGGACAACTCAGTCCGGATGATGTGGGTCGTGTACGACCCATACTTTCCAAAGAAGAAATCAACGTTAAAAGTATGGGTCGTACACGACCCACTCCATCCGAATAAGGATAAACGACGTAGAATTCGAGCTTTACGAAATTCCATATGGGTCGTCCACGACCCACATCATCGGGACTGTGTAGTTCAAATTACGTCAAAGTTTTCATTGTTTGTTTCCGAAGATAATCTTTTAAAAGTTCGGCAATGGGATATTCGTATGGTGATTGGAGATTACACGAAGTCTCAATTAAAAACTCTAAATAGTTATCAGAGATATAGACGGTTTTGTGAGGCTCTGGGTCGTCCACGACCCACGAAACACGGTGAAGGTTAAACACGTAAGCAAGTACTCCTCTGCACAGAAAGCAGCCCCGTTGTAAATATTACATTAAAAAAACCCACAAAAACCACCTACCTTCCTTTTGACGTGTACCGTGTTTCTTGATCCTTCACAGTTGGCACATTTGTAGCAGCTTTTCGTAAACTAAAACAGTTTCCATCCACTGTGTCTGTGTAGTCTAACAAACTCAAAAATGTGTTCTTCAATGTTGGTCACTCAGCACTCCTCACAGCACCATAAAGGAGAACAAAGTCATGCTTCAAAATTACCAGGTCCCACACATCTGACAATGTCACGAATGATTTCAAACAGTGCAAGAACACACAGAGAGAAGAAGAAGACGCAGTTGTTGGAAACTCTGTTTCTGGTTTTCCTCATCTTAGCATAGCCAATTGTACTTGTTTTGTGTTGTTCTTTTCAGGAATTTATTCAAATCCAGTCCCAAAACAGATCCTGCACATCTCCACCGCGCACAGTTCAAACAAGTAATAATCAGTACCAAGAAGCCGATGTGCAGAGCACGGATCAGACTGTGATTTTCAATGTCAACTTTGGCCAGTCCTAGGTGTGGTAGGCCTACCTGCTGAACAAAAACTACACTCCTGTGCTGAATGTGCTCGATATTCTGAATGCATGGTAAACCTTGCTGTACCTTTTGGCCCATGCATGTGAAACTGCAAGCCTACCTTGTCTGGACGATTGCAAGGAGCCTGTTTTTCATAACGTTAGTTTTTGACAAATCGAAAGGACACAAAATCGTTGTTCAGTTTTCTAAGCTTTCAAAACTTCTGAGATATGTTTCCATTTCATTACATTGTCCTTTATCTCAACCAATATGTGAGAATCATTCGTATGCTATTTTGAAAGGATGTAGATCAGAGAATGAATAGAATTTCTTACTTTGTCTGGCACAGACAGCACTGATTCGGTGAGAATAGACAGCGCTGAAGCAGACGACAATGCTTTGCATGTTTTAGTTGCGTATTCTGCTTTCTGTTATTCTCTTTTAGTGTACACGTGTGTAGAATGCATTTGTGACTTTGCGCTTGTTTCAGCGAGTAAGCTTTAAATTGACGCACGCTAAATGCTGGATCATTATAAAAGTCCGCAAAAAGAACTAACCGAAATAATTTTGCATCTCATGCCATCATAATTATGGAACTGACAACAACAAAAAAACATCGATCAAAGAGGCACTGACCACTTTAAGGTCACCGAACGATGAATCATCGTCTTACCTTCTAATTATACCGAATGACTCAATACGCACAGGAATTGCAAGAGGAAGAACTGTATTCCATCCGAAATAGGCTAAACATGGTGTACATGAAGTGGAGACATCATTCTACAGTTCAATTTCTGACTTGCTGAAAGGTACGTCCAGTAATGTGTTGGAAGCAAATTCTGTTGACAGGTCACAGAAATCACGTGAAATGCGTGCTCCACATTTGAAGAGTGCATGCCAAGTGGATGCCTGAAGGTTCTTGTTTGTCATTCTTATTCGACAGCACTCACGCACGCACATACACACACGCACATACCCACACCACAGAACTTATATTAGACAGAAGGGACAAGCGCCTCTTCGGTATGTTCCGGCAATTTCCGTAAGCGTTCGGGGCGCCATTTTGTGTACCCACACGCAATCACGCACGCACACACACACACACACGTACTCTCACAGCAGACATGTATACGTACGCACTCAACAACAGCCAGTAAAAGTATATACCACGCATCGAACTTTCTGATTTGATTTTAATGCTTTTTTAATTTTTTTTATCCGATATTTAAAATAAATC
Source organism: Littorina saxatilis (assembly GCF_037325665.1). Lineage (NCBI taxonomy): Eukaryota > Metazoa > Mollusca > Gastropoda > Littorinimorpha > Littorinidae > Littorina > Littorina saxatilis. Next base: position 12,025,658 of record NC_090248.1, read on the forward strand.
TACAACAAGATGACTGTGGGTGAGATAAACACAGTTGAAATCGGTACTCACCAACAGAAGGACAGCACACACAATAATGGAGGCTTCTTCGGGACAACACATACAAAATGAAAACAAAAAGCAAAAGTAAAAGAAGCACGAAACCAAAAAGGGGTTACAAGATGGAGGAAAACATAACGGGCTTTATGTTTCCCTCCATCTTGTAACCCCTCTTTGGTTTTGTGCTTCCTTTGCTTTCTAATTTCTTTTGTATTTGTTGTCCCGAAGAAGCCTCCATAGGCGAAAATGTGATTTTGTCTGTGCTGTTCTTGTGTGGGTGAGTACCGATTTGTTTTTTCAACGATATTTTGTTTAGATAATATTATGTTTGCTTGAATGACAGCCAAATTCATATTTTATTGAACGTGAAGTCAACAATACTGCACAAACACTTTCACTGAATTTTCTTAGCAGCGGCCTTTGAAGTACACAAAACGTAACATAAGAACACAATTTCCAAGGTAAAACTGTCTTTGTGTCATTGATGTTAGCAAAACTGACCGGCATTCTGAGTCCTACTGTCTCCACACAAATGATTCCAAACATATTGAACTACTATGTTATATGTTCACTTGGTCGATTTACTGATTAACAACACCGCAGAAAGTACACCGATAATCAAAGTTAATGAATGAAAATCAATTGCGGTTTGCCACACGTAAGCGCTAGTGATTATGTACAATTCTAAATAAAGCTTTTGATATGAGGGAAAGTATGTAGTTCCTGAAAGCTTCTGGTGGGTTCTCTTCCTCAAAGGATTATATATATGTTCGTATAAATACCATCATATACATATGTATACACTTAGGCCAAAAAAAATAAAAATTGTCTGTTTACGGTAACATAGGCAAAAAAAATAGCGTCGGTAGGTCGGGATTTTTTATTATTTTTTTTTCTCAAAAAAACCAACATATTTTTAAGTTATTTTGCCAAAAAAACAAAGACTTTTTATTTTTATTTTTTTTCAATTTTTTATTTTCTTATTTTTTTTCCCCAAATGCCAACAAAAAGTCTAGGGTCGCGCGAAAAAATAGGGTCGGTCGGGATACCGTAAACAGACTTTTATTTTTTTTTTGTGCCTTATGTACAATCTGAGATTGTTCACTGAAATCAATAGCTTATAATATGAAATAATCCAGCAAACCTTATCAATACATACATACTTGGTGTGCTCATTTCTTCAAATACTCTTCCAAAACCTTTACTCAAATCTTCCTTCAAAACAAGAATACATTTCAAACGTAACATAATGAATCTACCCCAGTTTTGACATAGGATTAGAGCATCCTTCTAGTTGGACACATATACAACGTCAACAGCCTGGCTGCTTTGTGTGCAGAGCAGTAATTTTCTGCTGAATTAATTTGTGACTCCTTTGGCAATCTGCAAAATCATTTTGAGCAAAACTTTTCTAATATGCACAGGAAACAGTCATGTGGGCTGTTAATTTCTGGTACGTGTTCAAGTGGATGGATTCTCATCTCAAATGTAAAAGACTAGAGAGATCTCAAATCGTGGACATACCAGTCTACATGGGAAAGAAGGTAGCTTCAACTTCCTACGAGTCGTAGCTACAACGTTTGGAACATTAATCCGGAATAAGACGAGAAAAATCCGCTTAACACACGTCTTTATACCAATTAACACTATAAAACATATATTACTATACGGAGTGGCGACTAAAATTCAACAGGTTTTATCATATAAACCAGTAAAAATCTGAATCATTACAAAGTATAAACTTGACAAACAATGTAGATACATGTATTGTACAGGCAGTCAAAACCGTTCACCCAAACTACCACTGACTAGATATGTCTGATTTATTACATGAATGTACATCGATAAAATCAAGCGGGGAATGTTACAGAATGAACTGTTCAAAAAGTAAAAATCTCAATTCAGGTAAATATGAAAGATTTCAAGTCAGTGAACACATGCCTTTTGATTTGTGTGTTGTAAGTTTACAAATCAACACTCATTGTTACTCCTTTGCGTTAAATGCATTAAAAACCACAGAGGGTATTTTACTCGTTGCAAACGAACACATCATCCATACAACAAAGCAAAACGCGATTAAACAAGACAACGTCAACAGAAATAGCAACAGCTACAAGAACAACTACACATGAAAGAAAGAGACATTTCACAGCATAACTACAACAACAGCTGTCATGTTACTTTTTTAGCTGAAGATACACCGTTATAATCAAGGCACATCTCCGGTGTCTAGACGATAATTGTCCAACGCCTTGGGCCCCAACACCAATAACAACCAACTTCTCATTAGTGTAACTCTTTTAGCTCATCATATAAAGGCATCCGTTCAAATCAAGGCACTTCGCAGAGCTCCTGAAAGTTCTCACCTAACATCTTAGGCTCCAACAACCATAACAACAAACGCAAGATCGACAAAAACAGCAACAACAACACAACAACTACAACAAGAAACCAATGTTGAAAGTTGTTCTTTCAGCAACACACACACACACACACACACAAAGCGTTCACAGTACGTCAACATAGTAGTTCTCAGACACAACCACAACCACACAAAAACAACAAAGAACAGTAACAACAACACAACAACTACAACAAGAAACCAATGTTGAAAGTTGTTCTTTCAGCAACACACACACACACACACACAAAGCGTACACAGTACGTCAACATAGTAGTTCTCAGACACAACCACAACCACACAAAAACAACAAAGAACAGTAGCGTTGCTTTCACGTTCATTCTTTCAGCTCATCATCATACACTGGCATGCGTTCAAAGTAAGGCACTTCGTTCAAGCCAACGCGGTAGTCCTCCAACAACTTGGGCCCCAAGACAATATTGTTCTTCAGCTTGTCGCTCCACACGCCCTTGGGAACGTAGATGTTTCTCTGCGTCACGCCCTCACACAGCACCGGGGCCACAAGCAGCGAGTCGCCCACCAGGAACTCGTCGTTCACGTGCAGCGCGTGCAGGTCGAGGTTACTGGGGTCCACCCACCAGACCGGGCGAAGGACTGGCAGACCGTTCTCCGCGTCCTGTTTGAGCTCGGGACTCTTGATGGCCTTGAGGACCAGGTCCGTGTGAAGCCTGCTGAGGTTCTGCGCCAGGCCGATGGTCTCCTCGTCGTAGATCCACGGAGGCACGGAGAACTTGTAGGCCGGGAAGAATGCCGCCATTTGCATCCAGCGCGTGAAGAGGTCACGTGACGGCTGTGAGCTGAGGAAGGACTGGCGGCCTTCGGGCACGCTGAACCCGTCCGCCAGAACGTAGGGGTAGCCGAGCAGGCCGAGGGTGAGGGCTTTCTCTATGGTGTTGACCAGGCACGACCTTCCGTCTCGGACTTGGATATCGGTGCGTACAGCCAAGAGAGCCGGTAAAGTCTGAGAGCCTGCGGTGTGCTCCACGACCAGCCGTGACGTGAAGGTGGCCATCATCTCCGTCAGCTGACGCCGCAGCTTGTGCAAGGTTATGCTCCCGTCGCTGAAAGTCGGCTTGTAGGGTAGCCAGCCCTCGTTTCCGTAGCTCACCCGCAGAGCTCTGGCGTCGGCTTCGCGGAAGAGCGTGGTCATGAGGGAATGGAACCAGGCGCGGGAGCTGGTTCGTGAGACGTCCAGCATGGCCACCGCGGCCCCGTTCTGCCAGTGGGTCAGCCCCGGCACGTGACCCCCGGCGTCTCTGACGAACAGCTGCTTGTCCACCCCGCTGTGGAAGTTGTCCAGCGAGCGGTAGTCGAAGTACGGGCTCACCTGCAAGTACAGGAAGGATAGAGAGAAAGTCAAGTGAAGTGCGTTGAAAAATAAGATAAGTGTTTTCAGTGACTCAGTGTAGGAATTAGAAAAAGAAATTGTAACAGCCTCTGCCGCTACTGCCACACACATACGCACACATACTCTCTCTCTCTCTCTCTCTCTCTCTCTCTCACACACACACACACACACACACACACACACACACACACACACACACACACCCACGCACACACACACACACGCAACAGAAGAGAGAGAAAGAAAAAGAAAACGAAAAAGAAATTGTAACAGCCTCCACCGCTACTGCCACACACACTCTCGCTCTCTCTCTCACACACACACACACGCGCGCGCACACACACAGACAAACACACGCAACAGGAGAGAGAGAGAGAGAGAGAGAGAGAGAGAGAGAGAGAGAGAGAGAGAGAGAGAGAGAGAGAGAGAGAGAGAGAGAGAGAGAGAGAGAGAGACATAGACCGAGAGACAGAGACGGAAGGCGAGAACCTAAAGTGGAACACATGCACTCATACCTCCAGAGCCAGGTCGCACGTGCCGTGCACACTGTCAGTCATGTTGGTCAGGTTGGAGAAGCGGGCGGGGTCAAAGGTCAGGTCACCGTGACTCCGCTGCCAGTCGCCGTCCAACACAAGCAGGCTGCAATTCAGCTTGTGCATCTGTGGGAGGTGTGAGAAGACACAAATGACAAGGGGACAGATAGATGTATGGATATATTTAGGATTATTCAGTCGGTGGGTACGTGCAATATTTTGTTAAATCTTGTTCAAGAAGATTTTTTTTTTATACACGATTTGAAGTAATCAGTGTTAAAAGACATGAGCTTTTCACAATTTAGAACCTTCCACACGTTTACTGTAATAGACCCAAAGGAAACTAGTTTTAAACACCGAGACCAACATGTCAACTGAGAAATGAAACAAACTTGAATCTTTCCCTTTAGGTTGAAGGCAGTTAAAACTGATCAAGAATCAACCAACCAAGCAGAAAGACACGTGCACACACAGAACTTGCATGAACGTGAAATAAGTCCAGAAAGAGCTGTGACAGCGCGCACAGATTTTGTATCTGTTGGAATAGAGGTGGCGAGAGGGGGATGATCGATTGTGAGACTTGGGAGAAATGATTGGGCTGGTGCCAAAAACGATTGCTTGAAAGTCGACAGGTGAACTATGAAGTCGCAGAAGTAGTGAGATGAAAATTGTAGAATGAGCACAGACGCAGAAACACTGACACGAGTCTTAGGAACAAGTACATGTAAGTAGACAACCGACAGGGCAAATGTTGTGAGGGTGAACAAAATATTGAACGAGGAAGTGAGGGAAATACACAGAAATAAACTTTATCAGGAGAACATACAGGCACACACACACACACGCACACACACACACGCACACGTACACACAAGCACACATTCTCACGCGCTAGCACACACAGACACGTACATACAGAACCCCCCATACAGAGAGAGAGAGAGAGAGAGAGAGAGAGAGAGAGAGAGAGAGAGAGAGAGAGAGAGAGAGAGAGAGAGAGAGAGAGAGAGAGAGAGAGAAGGCGAAGGCGAAGGCGAAGGCGAATTTTTATTGCATCAAACACAATGTGTATGTACAAGGGGGAGAAATAGTTAGCATGTGAACAAAGTGGACTTGACCGTCCGGAAGCAAGGCAACTTAAAATCAACACCTAGCACAAGAAGTAAAAACAGAGAAGAAAAAAAAATACAGTAAGATGAAGACAAGGATTTTGGGTTGTACGATCATACCGGTCTATTTCACAATTGATTTTCTCTTTGTCTAAACGCGTAGAACACATAATTTGACAATGCAATCAGTCGTAATTTGTTGTCAGTCTGTAAAATACACAACGATGAGTTGGAGAACTGGTCAAGGTCAAAACAAGCACCAATGTACTTTTGACGGATTGCATTGTAAGCTGGGCATTTAAACAGGAAGTGGTTTTCATTTTCTTCAGTTGATTTACAAAATGTACAATTTCTGGATTCAGCGCACTCGGGATTATAGCGCAGTTTATTTACCTTCAATGGTGTAATGCCCAGTCTGAACTTTGTGTACATTTTGCGTATGTACTGGTTTTCAATGACACCCAGATACTTTTCTTTTTCAAGTTCTCCTTTAAACATCCTGTATACATCAAATCTCACACTTGTATCGAGTTTACAGTGCCAGTTTTGCTCAAAGCAGTCTTGCAGACGTTGCTGAAATGTTCTAATAAACGCACATTCCCTACCTACAGACCCGTTCAACCACACATCTCCAAATCCATTCATGCAAAGGAGGCATTTAACTTGTGAGACCCAATTCTGTTTTCCCCTTTCAACTGCGTTTTTTAACATGATGTATGACATCTTTGCATATCTCGAATCCGGCATACAGTTAAGTCTCAACCAGTACTTTACGCTTCGGATATTTGCTAGGATTGACAAAGTGCATCTTCCAAGTTCCCCATACACCATCTGGTTTGGACTGTTTGACGAGATCCCGAGTAATCTTTTACAGGCATACATGTGAACCTTTTCAATCTGTGAACAGTCAAAACATCCCCATAGTTCTGAGCCATAGAGCAAGATGGGAGCAATTTGCGCATCAAATAATTTGAAAAATATGTCCATGTCGTGGCATCCTATATTCCATAAGACTTTAAAAATTTCAATGACACCTTGTTTGGCTCTGGTGATTGCGTCATTGAAAGAGAGATTCAAACGGGCTTGGGTTGTGAATGTCAGACCGAGATACTTGTAAGAGCTAGCACTTGATACTTGCGCGTTTCTGTAGAACCATTTCTCACTTTTGGCTAAATGACCACCGTTTCGAAAAACAACGACATTGGTTTTATTCATGTTTAGCCTTAACCCAAGACGCTTTGAAACGTTATGTAAGATGTTCAGTTGGTTTTGCAAACCCACTATGGACGATGATAGCAGTGCAATGTCGTCAGCGAACATCAAAAGAAACAGTTCGATCTCGCCGGGAAGCATTTGAATTCCGTGTCTGCCCTTACATATTATTTCCGAGGCAAGTTCGTTTATAAGAAACGAAAAAAGCGTTGGGCTCGCTAGACAGCCCTGCTTCAGGCCTTGTAGGCATTCAAAATAATCAGTATTGCCAGAGTTACATCGGACGCAAGAGAGAACAGATGAGTACATTGACCTAAGCATGTTAAACATTCTTCCTTTTACACCAATCTTTAATAAAACATTCCACAAAACATCCCTTTTAACGGTGTCAAACGCCTTTTGAAAGTCCACAAAAGCAACATATAACTTCTTTTTTAGTTGAAGCTGCTTGGTAACTGCTGCATAAAGAGTGAACATGTGGTCAATTGTGGAGTAACTTTTTCTAAAACCCGCCTGTGACTCAGAGAGAATGTTGTTTTCCTCAGCCCACGCTGTCAAACGGGCATTCATAATACTGGTATACAACTTGCTCACACAACTTAACAAAGAGACGCCTCTATAATTGTCAGGGTTCTCATCATCACCTTTCTTAAATATTGGTTGAATGATAGCCTTTGCCCAATCTGAAGGGTAGTCACCAGTCCTAAAAAGGTCGTTAAACAACGTCAAAAGATAGGGGACGATTGTGTCACCTGTGGTTTTTAAGAGATCATTTAAAACGCCATCTGGTCCCGCTGCTTTCCCTTTTTTTAAGCCACTTAAAGCAGTCCTCACTTCTTCTTCGGTAATATCACTGTTGAGAATGTCGCAGTCAAGTTCGTTTTCTTCTTCAGTGTCAGTATGGTCATGTTCTTGAACATGCCTTCTATCATCATCCTCGTTAAGTACTTTCTTAAAATGATCATACCATGCCTGATTGTCAATAGTTCCTGCGGGTTTACGTTTCCTCCTGAATTTCTTTATCTCCTTCCAAAATGCATGAGAGTCAGAAATATTCAACAGCAGGCTATTCACTCTATTTTGACAGAGAGAGAGAGAGAGAGAGAGAGAGAGACAGAGAGAGAGAGAGAGAGACAGAGAGAGAGAGAGAGACAGAGAGAGAGAGAGAGAGACAGAGAGAGAGAGAGAGAGAGAGAGAGAGAGAGAGAGAGAGAGAGAATATGAATGTATGCGAGTGTGAGTGTCTTTGTACATGCGTGCATGACACATCTTAGTTGTTTTCTTGAAATGTTCTTTTTAAGCGAACCGAGGAACTCTTATAATGGCCGCGAGAACTTCAATGCGTCATTACGCTACCACGAAACTGTCCTAGTCGATGTCTGATTGCAATGACAGTCTAATGAAGTGTCTCCAACCACTGAAGTGTCTTTAACGACGACAAGAATGATGGGTGTTTTTCTCTCTTAGTTACACCCGACTTGCATGCTCTTTTCACGGACGAAAGAATACTGGGACCGGGAAGGAAACACACAAACACGCGAGTACCAAGTGCAGCGAGGTAAAGCACAGACCGAAGCAAAAACTAAACAAGAAGAGCAAACGCTCGATCGACTATTCACAACACAATACAGATGTAAATAATTTGATGTAAAGAATAATCCTATAAAGTTTGAATCAAATCCGATGAATAGTTTCAGAGATATGATATTTCAATTTTTTTCCTTCAAGACATACCTGTGACCTTGAAAAAGGTCAAAGGTCACCAAAGCAGACGTCAAAGTGTAGAGGTCACTGGGAGTCACGTTCACATAAAATTTGAGCCCGGTCACTTTTATAGTTTCCGAGAAAAGCCCAACGTTAAGTTGTGTGTTGCCGAACAGAAAAGGCTAGTTATCTCCCTTGTTTTTCTGATAACGTTCGTAAAAGGCTACAGATGTAAATACTTTGATGTAAAGAATAATCCTACAAAGTTTCAATCACATCCGATGAACTTTGTCAAAGATATAAAATGTCTAATTTTTCCTTTGACGCTGACCTGTGACCTTGAAAAAGGTCAAAGGTCAACGAAACCATCGTTAAAGTGTAGAGGTCATTGGAGGTCACGACTAAACAAAATATGAGCCGGATCGCTTTGATAGTTTCCGAGAAAAGTCCAACGTTAAGGTGGTGTCTACGGACGGCCGGCCGGACGGCCGGCCGGACAGACTAACACTGACCGATTACATAGAGTCACTTTTTCTCAAGTGACTCAACAAGTCGCGTAAGGCGAAATTACTACATTTAGTCAAGCTGTGGAACTCACAGAATGAAATTGAACGTAGTCCGCCGCTAGTGCAAAAGGCAGTGAAAGTGACGAGCCTGTTTGGCGCGGTAGCGGTTGCGCTGTGCTTCATAGCACGCTTTACTGTACCTCTCTTCGTTTTAACTTTCTGAGCGTGTTTTTAATCCAAACATATCATATCTATATGTTTTTGGAATCAGGAACCGACAAGGAATAAGATGAAAGTGTTTTTAAATTGATTTCGAAAATTTAATTTTGATCATAATTTTTAATTTTTTTAATTTTCAGAGCTTGTTTTTAATCCAAATATAACATATTTATATGTTTTTGGAATCAGAAAATGATGAAGAATAAGATGAACGTAAATTTGGATCGTTTTATAAAACAAATATTTTTTTTACAATTTTCAGATTTTTAATGACCAAAGTCATTAATTAATTTTTAAGCCACCAAGCTGGAATGCAATACCGAAGTCTGGCCTTCGTCGAAGAATGCTTGGCCAAAATTTCAATCAATTTGATTGAAAATTGAGGGTGTGACAGTGCCGCCTCAACTTTTACAAAAAGCCGGATATGACGTCATCAAAGACATTTATCAAAAAAAATAAAAAAATATCTGGGGGTATCATACCCAGGAACTCTCATGTCAAATTTCATAAAGATCGCTCTACACACACACACAGACACACAGACACAGACACAGACACACACACACACATACACCACGACCCTCGTCTCGATTCCCCGTCTATGTTAAAACATTTAGTCAAAACTTGACTAAATGTAAAAAACATCACAGTGATGGACGCACTTAGGAGAGGGAGAGGGAGGGAGAGAGAGAGAGAGAGAGAGAGGGAGAGAGAGAGAGAGAGAGAGAGAGAGAGAGAGAGAGAGAGAGAGAGAGAGAGAGAGAGAGAGAGATATATGGAGGGACACACACACACACACACACAGATGTACACACACACAGATGTACACACACACAAAAAAACACGAAATCAAAAGCTTGTTTAACAGAATGACAACCCTTCAAAAATTTGAAGGACAACTTGGCCAAACAAAAAAATCAACAAATCTCTTAGTTTTGTTACACTTTTCCAAGTCTTATGAAACTACCTCGTCCAGCTTTCTGTGATTATCCTTTTACGTCGTATCCTCTCTCTTTCTGTCTACAGCTTTAGCGACATACATTGGCAGATAAGAGTTCCGTAAGACATTACATTCGCGCTCCCTTCACCGATTGGCAGACAGTGTATATGTCGACCTTGGATTACATAACTTCGTGCATTTGGATCCAACCAGAGCGAGCCATCGCGCGCTGACCTTTTTGTTTTTCCGCCGCCGCCACCAAAACGGTTGAGCTACATACAAACAAAGCGAAGTTCGTCTTTTAGGAAACCACGTTAAGATAATATAGGTTGTGGGAACACAGACAATGTATCTGGTATCCTGTGTGATTTACAATCCGATATAACTAAAAATAACCGCTAAAAAGAACACTCGTACCCATTTTGCTGTCGATCTGGTATCAGTCAAGCATAGGTATTCACTTACATCCTATCCTGAACATGTTCTTATCAACTAATATAATGGAATGGTTAGCATGAATGTAAGGTATTTGATATGTCCTGCGTTGGTATGCATGGTTTAACCATTTACATAGTTTAGATCTTGCTCAAATTTAAAACGAAAGCAACTTGTCAGAACTGTGAGGATACGAACCGCCGCAAATTCTGGACAGGAAATATAGTACCGTCACGTGTGACGTTAGAAAACTTAATACCGATCTTCCACGATCACTGACTCGGCTAAAAGTATAGTTCCAGTGCACACATTGTCCCTAAAATTCGCTAGGAAAGAGTAAGTTTAGTTGTTTTATTTGTATTTTCAGATGAATCAGTCGTCAGAGAATAATACTCAACTGACGGTTCAGAGTGAAGAAGATGTTAAAAAAAAAGCAGCGATGCAACAGAACGAATGGCCACGTGATCGATATACGATAAATACCCACCGACTTCAATATAAAGTCGTCTATCAGGACGCCCCAACATATCTTATACAACTCTTCAAATCATCTCCATCATATTATTGAAACACTCGAAATAACCTTGCCTTGCCAAGGCCCCGCATCGATTTGTTTAAAACTAGTTTTTCTTATTCCGGTGCGTTCCTTTGGAATTCACTACCTGTAAATATCAAGTCATGTCTGTCATTATCTTCTTTTAAAAGACAGCTCCGAAAGCACCTCTCTAACGACTAAGTCGGTGTACAATTTGTGCAAGCACACTTTAAAAACTTAAATTGTTGTTATACTTTTCCCCACATGATTGTGTTTTATTTGAGTTCTTTTTTTATTCTTCATACTTCTTCTTCGTTTCATGTGTGTATTATAGTAGGGACTAGCTGTAAGAAAGGACCATATTATGGACCTAATGCTATCATCCCTCGGGAATAAAGTGTTCGAGTTCGAGCTCTCTCACAGACACACACTCTCTCTCCCTCTCTCTCTCTCTCTCTCTTTCTTTCTCTCTCTCTCTCTCTCTCTCTCTCTCTCTCTCTCTCTCTCTCTCTCTCTCCCTCTCTCTCTCTCTCTCTCTTGGGAGATGAGGAGAGCCGTGTCTCTGTCCTCTGAAGTGCCAGACTCGTGGCTTGTTAGTGCAGAGCCCGTTATTCATAACGTGAACTGTATTCCCTTTTAGACTGACTCGTCTCGTTTAAGTGCAGCTTGGCCTACTTTCTGTATTCATTTTCTTCCCTTCACCCTTTTCCTCCAACCGTGGTGGCACATCCAGGCCAAGGTCATTCTATCAGAAATGCAGGTGGCTCAGTACACACACACACACACACACACTCTCTCTCTCTCTCTCTCTCTCTCTCTCTCTCTCTCTCTCTCTCTCAGCCTGTGTCTAAAACCTCTGTCCTTATGCATTAAAGATCGGCCAGTCTCTTTCTCACTCTACCTCTTTACATGCAGCCAGCTAGTGATCCGTTTCGCATCCGTTTCAACATCTAAGATTACATTTTTTTTTTTAAACCCAAACAAAAACCCCATCAAACACGGTGCATTATGTCACTTCATCAAGGAGAATCAATTTTAAAGGAGGGGGGGGGGGGGGGGGACCGCGATGAGTATTACGACTCTTGTGGCTGCTAGCTTAATTCCCACTGGGAAAGAGCAACCCAAATTACCTAGCAATGGTATTTGCACAACAAAGTATGACATGAAATCAAATCTACCTTGAGTCTGCTGATGATGGCCTTGACCTCCTCCTGGTCATAGTCGGTCTTGCGCGTGATGCCGCTGACTGACCACTGGGGGGCGCTGAACATGTCCAAGCTGGGGACACCTTGGTCCTTCATACCTCGTAGCATGGACTTCATCACCAGGTGAGTCTGAAAGAGGACCAACTTGTGAGCACGGCGATCTTCAAAGTGAGCGTGAAATGGCACACCTATATAATACAAAAGCCTAGTTCAGACTTCGGAAAAATCGGAGAGAATGTATCAGAGGCAAGAGTCTTAAAATAGAGTGACATTTACACAGGTTATGAACAGAATATCTGAAAAAGCAAGGTCTCAAAAATGCGTGAGTGAATGTGTGTGTGTGTGTGTGTGTGTGTGTGTGTGTGTGTGTGTGTGTGTGTGTGTGTGTGTGTGTGAGTGTGTGTTAATGTGTGTGTGTGTGTGTGTGAATGTGTGTGTGTGTGTGTGTGTGAATGTGTGTGTGTGTGTGTGTGTGTGTGAATGTGTGTGTGTGAATGTGTGTGTGTGTGTGTGTATGTGAGTGTGTGCTTGTGTATGTATGTATGTATGTATGTATGTATGTATGTATGTATGTATGTATGTATGTATGTATGTACGTATGTATGTATGTATGTGTGTGTGTGTGTGTGTATGTGAGTGTGTGCTTGTGTATGTATGTTGTATGTGTGTGTGTGTGTGTGTGTGTGTGTGTGTGTGCAGCTAGTGTGTGTGTGTGTGTATGTGTGTGTGCAGCTAGCGTGTGTGTGTGTGTGTGTGTGTGTGAGTGTATGCAAGTTAATAACGGACGACGCTAAACAAACAGAAATCGCAACATCAGATTTCCTTGCCGATCGAAAAGAAAGAAAAGAAACATTGATTACTACCGTAAGCAGAATGATGTTGGTTGGTTGTTGTTTGAATGTTCCTTCAACCTATTTGGCAATGGAGGGCCGATTCCAAATTGTTCCATTTCTCAGTTTGCATGGGGGTTTCCATGTTTGAACCTACAGTTGAGTCTGTGAATAACGACCCCCCCAAAGGACCGGCAAAAAAGGGTCGTTATAGACAGGGGGTCACTATTAAAAGGGGAATTATATGGGGGAAAATCTCGTAATCTATTGGGTAGGTGGTTGTTCTCGAAAGATGGCAGGTTCGACTAGGTTTATACATTTAGGTCTATCACAGTAAAATGAAGAAAGATCTACCGTAAGCGGGTCAGGGCCAGGGGCGGGTCACATCCTTTTTCAAGGGGGGGGGGGGGGGGGGGCGCTCCAAACTGCTTATTTTGAAAATTTTGATGAATCAAGGAAAATGGAGCAATCTGGTGCAATCTGAGCATCAGTTTTTCTTTATTTTCAAATTTTGTATATATGTTTTTAGGCTGGGGGGGGGGGGGGGGGGGGGGAAAGGGTTCCGGAAACCCCCGAAACCCACCCCCCCCCCCCCCTGGATCCGCCCCTGAAAGCCGTTGCACAGCGTATAGTTCATGACTGGCAGAGCATTCGAGTGTGTTTGCATTTAGGTTTGTCACAGTAAAATGAAGGTTTTACCGTAAGTGGATCAGGACCGTTGCACAGAGTGTAGTTCATGATTGGTAGAGCATTGCGGCCAGTCTGTCCATACAGTGGACCCGTGTAGTTGGACACCACACACATGTAGTTGGGCTTGGTCGTGTTCCAGCGAAGAGTCAACGGGTTGTCTGCATTCAGCAGCAGCCCCACCTGAACGAAATAAAGACAATTTGTGTCATTGTTTTGAATGTAACAGATGTGCTCATTGCTGTGCGAGACAAAGATGCTCTAACACAAGACATGTATAAGTACCCTAATAATTTAATTATGATTGGAAAAATGAGTATGAGTAAATTCAGATATAGAACCCCGATAGAAATTATGTATATATTTTCCAGGGAACTGTTATAAAATCAAAAACATATTTTTTTTTAAAAAAGCACAGCCCATGGTCATTTTGATGGTTTAAACCTGATCTTGATTACTTATATATTTTCCAGGAAACTGTTATAAAATCAAAAACATAAATTTTTTTAAAAAAGCACAGCCCATGGTCATTTTGATGGTTTAAACCTGATCTTGATTTGATGAGTAACGAGAGACGACTGTAATAGTTACTAAGGCTGTATGGCAGACTCAAGGTTGAAACAAGTCGCGTAAGGCGAAAATACAATATTTAGTCAAGTAGCTGTCGAACTCACAGAATGAAACTGAACGCAATGTCATTTTTCAGCAAGACCGTATACTCGTAGCATCGTCAGTCCACCGCTCATGGCAAAGGCAGTGAAATTGACAAGAAGAGCGGGGTAGTAGTTGCGCTAAGAAGGATAGCACGCTTTTCTGTACCTCTCTTTGTTTTAATTTTCTGAGCGTGTTTTTAATCCAAACATATCATATCTATATGTTTTTGGAATCAGGAACCGACAAGGAATAAGATGAAAGTGTTTTTAAATTGATTTGGACAATTTAATTTTGATAATAATTTTTATATATTTAATTTTCAGAGCTTGTTTTTAATCCGAATATAACATATTTATATGTTTTTGGAATCAGCAAATGATGGAGAATAAGATAAACGTAAATTTGGATCGTTTTATAAATTTTTATTTTTTTTTTACAATTTTCAGATTTTTAATGACCAAAGTCATTAATTAATTTTTAAGCCACCAAGCTGAAATGCAATACCGAAGTCCGGGCTTCGTCGAAGATTACTTGACCAAAATTTCAACCAATTTGGTTGAAAAATGAGGGCGTGACAGTGCCGCCTCAACTTTCACGAAAAGCCGGATATGACGTCATCAAAGACATTTATCAAAAAAATGAAAAAAAACGTTCGGGGATTTCATACCCAGGAACTCTCATGTCAAATTTCATAAAGATCGGTCCAGTAGTTTAGTCTGAATCGCTCTACACACACACACACACACACACAGACACACAGACACACGCACATACACCACGACCCTCGTTTCGATTCCCCCTCGATGTTAAAATATTTAGTCAAAACTTGACTAAATATAAACAAGTCGCGTAAGGCGAAAATACAATATTTAGTCAAGTAGCTGTCGAACTCACAGAATGAAACTGAACGCAATGCCATTTTTCAGCAAGACCGTATACTCGTAGCATCGTCAGTCCACCGCTCATGGCAAAGGCAGTGAAATTGACAAGAAGAGCGGGGTAGTAGTTGCGCTAAGAAGGATAGCACGCTTTTCTGTACCTCTCTTTGTTTTAACTTTCTGAGCGTGTTTTTAATCCAAACATATCATATCTATATGTTTTTGGAATCAGGAACCGACAAGGAATAAGATGAAAGTGTTTTTAAATTGATTTGGACAATTTAATTTTGATAATAATTTTTATATATTTAATTTTCAGAGCTTGTTTTTAATCCGAATATAACATATTTATATGTTTTTGGAATCAGCAAATGATGGAGAATAAGATAAACGTAAATTTGGATCGTTTATACATTTTTATTTTTTTTTTACAATTTTCAGATTTTTAATGACCAAAGTCATTACTAATTTTTAAGCCACCAAGCTGAAATGCAATACCGAAGTCCGGGCTTCGTCGAAGATTACTTGACCAAAATTTCAACCAATTTGGTTGAAAAATGAGGGCGTGACAGTGCCGCCTCAACTTTCACGAAAAGCCGGATATGACGTCATCAAAGACATTTATCAAAAAAATGATAAAAACGTTCGGGGATTTCATACCCAGGAACTCTCATGTCAAATTTCATAAAGATCGGTCCAGTAGTTTAGTCTGAATCGCTCTACACACACACACACAGACACACACACACACACACGCACATACACCACGACCCTCGTTTCGATTCCCCCTCGATGTTAAAATATTTAGTCAAAACTTGACTAAATATAAAAAGAGAGAAAAAACAAAAGGACAATTTGCTTTCAGTAGTTTGCTAACTAGATTCTTTGGAATCACATCAATGGGTGACAAGACCGGTCATTCCGCGGCGAACCACGATTAAAGTCAATTTATGTATGGGTTTGTTAGGTGAAGGAGGAATCAAACATCAGAGTCCATAACAAGGCTGGAGTCCGTGTTAGTTGCACGAATGCTCCACTCAGCATTTTACTGGAATTTAGCGCCACGGGCTGTCCAGATCCTTTAGTCAGTTTGACTCTTGCTCCGTGGTGAAAAAAAAAGAGAGAGAGAGAGAGAGAGAGAATGAGAAAGAGAGAGAGAGAGAGAGAGAGAGAGAGAGAGAGAGAGAGAGAGAGAGAGAGAGAGACGGAGAAAGAGAGAGAGAGAAAGAAAAGAGAGAGAGAGACGGAGAGAGAGAGAGAGAGAGAGAGAAAGAGAGAGATAAAAAAAGAGAGAGAGAGAGAGAGAGAGAGAGAGAGAGAGTGGTGAGAGAGAGAGAAAAAAAAGAGAGAGAGAGAGAAAGAGAGAGAGAGAGAGAGAGAGAGAGAGAGAGAGAGAGAGAGAGAGAGAGAGAGAGAGAGAGACGGAGAGAGACGCAGACGCAGATAATTTATTCAATAGGCCATAGCCCCTTATGAATGAGTGTGAACAAACGGTTCACGCTGCAAATAATCAGTATAACTCATCAGGTGCAGAAAAGGTACAACATAATAACATAATAATCGCACAACACTACAGAATAAAACATATAATTACACGGTCTTTAACTACGAGGTTACAACATCTCTTAATTTCAAGGCTTTATACAAATACAGGGATACATTTCTGATAACAGTTTCTTGAGGTGAGGCCAGGAGCAGGCTAAGTCTAAAAGTGCTTGGGTTTTTATAATATTTAAATGGGATACATTTTTCTCTTAATCTGTTTAAGTATGGACAACAAAAAACAAAATGGACTTCATCTTCTTGCTTTTCTTTACAAAGGGGACACATCAACTGATCGGCATTATGTTTTTTTTATATCGGTTAGAATGCACAGCAATTTCTGAAATACCTAATCGAAACCTAGTCATAATAATTATACTTTAGCTGTCTATCCATATTCAACAAAAGATAGGGTTTAATGTCATGTACAGTACAAAATGTCCGATAAACAGCAAATCTATCACTATTTTGTATATGATAATCCCACTCTTGCCATCTGCAATCGACCAACCTTTCCCTAAAAACACACAACAAATCCTTTTCATTAACCACGTCCTGATTCAACCACACAAAACCAAAATCATACTCAGGCAATTTACAACGGACACTTGAGGCCTAGTTCTTTTTACCACTCTCATCCATTTTATACAACATTTCATATGATTTACGGACGGAGAGAGAGTAAGAGAGGGAGGGAGAGAGAGAGAGAGAGAGAGAGAGAGAGAGAGAGAGAGAGAGAGAGTGAGAGAGAGAGAGAGGGAGAGAGAGAGAAAAGAGAGAGAAAGAGACAGAGAGAGAGACAAAGAGAGACAGAGATAGGGAAAGAGAGAGAGAGACAGAGAGAGAGAGAGAGAGAGAGAGAGAGAGAGAGAGAGAGAGAGAGAAAAGAGAGAGAGAGAGAAAGAGAGAGAGATAGAAAAGAGAGAGAGAGAAAGAGAGAGAGAGATAAAGAGAGAGAGAGAGAAAAAAAGAGAGAGAGAGAAAGAGAGAGAGACGGAGAGAGAGAGACAAAAAGAGAGAGAGAGACTGAGAGAGAGAAAGAGAGAGAGAGAAAGAGAGAGAGAGAGAGAGAGAGAGAGAGAGAGAGAGAGAGAGAGAGAGACAGACAGACAGACAGGCAGAAAGACAGAGATAAACAGAGACAGAGACAAAGACATACACTCAGAGGTAGGCGGGGGATGGAGACACAGAAACTCAAACAAACAATGCAAAAAGTCTGCAAGAGTTGACCAAAAGCACACATCTTTTCAACAAACCAAGTCGCAACAACCCATTCACCGACAACCTACCCCGGACGAAGACAACCAGTACAGGTCCACCACTGATGAAAAGATGCCACCATTGCCGAGTTGGTAAGGCGTAGGGATGTAGTCGAAGGTGCCACGAATGGGGAAGGTTTCTGTCGACTGGTTGGATGGCCCGTACCACACTGCATTGCCCACGTCAAAACAATCGTACGGAACCCTAGTCAAACACATCTTAGAGATAAGAACATCAGTATTTTTGCCATGAATATCATCTGTCTGCTAACCTCAGATGACTTTACGTATATAATACGGAATTCGTACCAGTATTTCTGAAGCTACACTTCTGCTTGGAAACATATGAATCCTAATACTCACCAATTACTCAGGCCGTCTGAAAAAAGGTTAACATTTCCTCCCTGACCGTTGCTAATTATTTCGTATACAAAGAGGATCCTTGGATATTTTAAAGGATACTCGCAACATTTTAAGTGTTTTCTTTTTCGTTAACGCAAAACTGCAACAACAAACATCTCTTTAATTTATTTTGATAAACAGTAACTTCTACCTCTTTAATGCACACCATTGTTTCTGAAATACGTTTAATGCCAAACATCCGTCTCCAAAAGACCAAGCCTTGTTATACTAGAAGGCCACAGAGCTTAATAAATTTAGCGTTGCCAGCACGAGAAACTAGAGCTACATTTGCCGCGAGCCGATGCTGCCCTTTAAGGGAAATTTCAAAACGCTCATACAGTATGCCATGCTAAGTAACTATTAATGTCCCCATTACTAGTGACTATTTGGGCCATGGGACATAAGGTGCGTATACGCTTAAACATGCAGTATGTTTGATCCCTTTAGTTGTCTACCTGAGAGGTCTTAGCGTTTACCACGACAACAACTTGTAAATCTGTAATGCACAAACTATTTTCTGAAATTAGTTTAAAACCAAACATCCGTCTCCAAAAGACCAAGCCTTTTTATAGTAGAAGGCCACAGAGCTAAATAATTTAGAGTTGTCAGCACGAGACACCAGCGCTACATCTGCCGCGTGACAATGTTTCCCTTTAAGGACATCTCAAAACCCTCCTACAGAATGTTTAACCCTTTATTTGTGTACCTGGGAAGCCTTAGCGTTTGCCAGTACGAGGATAAGGATAAGGATAAGGAGACGCTAGAGCTACATCTGCCGTGCGACGATGTTGGCAGGACATTTCAAAACGCTCCTGCAGTATGTTCAACTCCTTATTTGTGTAACTGGTAGGTCTCAGCGTTTGCCAGCACAAGAAACTAGAGCTACATTCAAAAAGAAAGTTCAAGAGGCCCCTGAATGCCATATATTGTTTATGTCATGATAAAAGTCGAATAAAGTCTTGTTTATTCCAAAAGGCTCCTGAATGCCATATGTTGTTTATGTCATGATAAAAAACAAGTCGCGTAAGGCGAAAATACAATATTTAGTCAAGTAGCTGTCGAACTCACAGAATGAAACTGAACGCAATGCAACGCAGCAAGACCGTATACTCGTAGTCCACCGCTCACGGCATAGGCAGTGGAATTGACAAGAAGAGCGGGGTAGTAGTTGCGCTAAGAAGGGTAGCACGCTTTTCTGTACCTCTCTTTGTTTTAACTTTCTGAGCGTGTTTTTAATCCAAACATATCATATCTATATGTTTTTGGAATCAGGAACCGACAAGGAAAAAGATGAAAGTGTTTTTAAATTGATTTGGACAATTTAATTTTGATAATAATTTTTATATATTTAATTTTCAGAGCTTGTTTTTAATCCGAATATAACATATTTATATGTTTTTGGAATCAGCAAATGATGGAGAATAAGATAAACGTAAATTTGGATCGTTTTATAAATTTTTATTTTTTTTTACAATTTTCAGATTTTTAATGACCAAAGTCATTAATTAATTTTTAAGCCACCAAGCTGAAATGCAATACCGAAGTCCGGGCTTCGTCGAAGATTACTTGACCAAAATTTCAACCAATTTGGTTGAAAAATGAGGGCGTGACAGTGCCGCCTCAACTTTCACGAAAAGCCGGATATGACGTCATCAAAGACATTTATAAAAAAAATGAAAAAAACGTATGGGGATTTCATACCCAGGAACTCTCATGTCAAATTTCATAAAGATCGGTCCAGTAGTTTAGTCTGAATCGCTCTACACACACACACGCACACACGCACACACGCACATACACCACGACCCTCGTTTCGATTCCCCCTCGATGTTAAAATATTTAGTCAAAACTTGACTAAATATAATGAATAAAGTCTTGTTTATTCCAAAAGGCTCCTGAATGCCATATGTTGTTTATGTCATGATAAAAAATGAATAAAGTCTTGTTTATTCCAAAAGGCTCCTGAATGCCATATGTTGTTTATGTCATGATAAAAATTGAACAAAGTCTTGTTTATTCCAAAAGGCTCCTGAATGCCATATGTTGTTTATGTCATGATAAAAATTGAACAAAGTCTTGTTTATTCCAAAAGGCTCCTGAATGCCATATGTTGTTTATGTCATGATAAAAATTGAACAAAGTCTTGTTTTTCCAAAAGGCTCCTGAATGCCACGTGTTGTTTATGTCATGATAAAAATTGAACAAAGTCTTGTTTATTCCAAAAGGCTCCTGCAGTATGATTAACCCCTTATGTGTGTACCTGGGAGGCCTCAGCGTTTGCCACGACACGTTGTAGCACTGCGCGGAGCCGCCACTGTCCTCATCCTTGGCCACAAAGTAGTCCACGCGGAGTACGGCGTTGTTCTTCCACAAGCACTCCTTGGAGTTGGGGTTGCCCCTGGTGAGGATGGGGCAGTGAAGGGGCAGCTGCCACTGGGGCAGGTTCTGGCCCAACAGTACGCTGACCTGCACGTCGTGTAAGAAAAAAAATGGTTGATAAGATGAGAAATGAATGGGTTTTTTTTTTTTTTTTTTTTTTTTTTTTTGACCTCAGTTGCATGCAAGGCTGCTTCAACCCATCTTTTTTGCCTCTTTCGTCTTTTTTTTTTTTTTTTTTCTTTCTTTCTTTTTGGGCGGTGAGCATATCCTTCTTCATTGGTCTTTTTAATGACATTTTAATTTTGTTTTCTTTTACATTACAGGTTACATTTCCATTAAATTACTTTTTAATTCAACAACAATTTAACTAATGTTTGCGTGTATGTGCGTGTGTGTGTGTGTGTGTGTGTGTGTGTGTGTGTGTGTGTGTGTGTGCGTGTGTGTGTGTGTGTGTGTGTTGTTGTTGTTGTTGTTCCCATAATTCTGTTATATAATACATTTTCAGCGGGACAATACATAACAAGTTAATTAATCCAACGCTCGATAGAAATGAATGGTTGATAAGATGAGAAATGAATGGTTGATAACATGAGAAATTAATGGTTGATAAGATGTGAAATGAATGGTTGATAAGATGAGAAATAAATGGTTGATAAGATGAGAAATGAATGGTTGATAAGATGAGAAATAAATGGTTGATAAGATGAGAAATGAATGGTTGATAAGATGAGAAATGAATGGTTGATAAGATGTGAAATGAATGGTTGATAAGATGAGAAATGAATGGTTGATAAGATGAGAAATGAATGGTTGATAAGATGTGAAATGAATGGTTGATAAGATGAGAAATGAATGGTTGATAAGATGAGAAATGAATGGTTGATAAGAAGAGAAATAAATGGTCGATACGATATTAAGTGTGTCGGTTTGTGCTAGCTGAAAACATATTCCACCCCCTCCCCCCTCCCCCCCCCCCTCTCTATCTCGTCAAAAATACGCTATGATTTTATTATCGAAGGACGTGCGTTGTTCTTTGCAAGCACACACTGCCCCGCGTTGCAAACATTCGGTACAAACCCGGACCAATTCGACAGAACATCTTGCGACATATGACCCGTATTATCAAATAACCAAAACGACCAAACACATGATACTTGAAAACTCATAAACTCACAAATGGTAAACGAACAACCAGTGATTCCAATATGTTAATCTCACTAAGCTACCAACAAGTTCATGGTAGGTGACAAGGTAGGTAGCTTCCCTACATGATGACTTCGACCGTCCCAATTATTGACTAATTCGTAGAAAAGGGCAGTAAACTGCACAATTGATTCTGGACTGTGCTGGAGTTACCAAGCCGGCATACGTTAGACCCATCAACAGTTGTTTTCTTTCTCAAGTTCCAACGTGTACAAGTACATCTCATTAGGTAACAAGAGATCAAGCAAGTACGGAAGAGGGTGCAGGCGTTTCTTGCTAGCCGATAACCTGAGGGGTTTCTCCTGCAGATTTAAAATTGATAATTTGTATGCTATTCTTGTGGCCTTGCGTATAACAACGCAGAGATAAAAGTGTTAAGCATTGTTGAGGGAAACGTTTGTGCTACACGTTCGAAAGTGATGTTGACATGCGTTGCATACACATAAAAAGGCCACGCGCGCAAACAAGCTCAGACAGACACACCGACAGAAATATCGGCAGACAGAGAGAACTGAACTGAACTGAACTGAACTGAACTTTATTTTACAAAGATTAAGGTTTAAGGCTAGGCCTGTTCTTACAATCTGTCCTTGGGACGTACACACACATAGTAATAAAGAAAGACAAACAGACAAATCAAATTAAATCAAAATCAAATCAAACTAACTTTATTATCTCACATGGAGAAATGTCAGTGGTGGTGCACGTAACATACAGACAAACGAAACACTACAACATTAGTATTATATCTAAATATATTAGTGGGGCTCGTATGTTGCAGACGCACTCATAAATCATTCACATCTTGCAACAAACATCATACTTTGTGGTATTGTTCCTTATAATTATTTACGGGATTTCAGATACAGAGCCACTTCAGAAATCGGTGTTTTTTTTGTCTTTGATAGGGAGTAAAAGGCTGCATTTACAGCAGACGAAATTCGTACCAAAAGCGCTCAGCAGTAAATATTCCCAACTCAGCAAATGTAAAATTCAATGGTTTACCATGCACCAGAAGTTGTCTGCTGATAACACATGCATGACATAAATACTCTTATGGGTATTTTTGTGTTCTGGTATTTAATTTGATCGTTTTTAGAATTTTATATATCCGCAGCATGAAAATTCAAGATGGCGGCCTCCGCAACATTGCGTGTTTTGATTTGAGCGAAAACAACGTTTCTGAAGGTAAGTTTTCAAGAATACGCATTCATTCACCAATGTCACATCATGTTACTGTTTAATTCTCCCCTGGGGTCTGTTATTCATCGGGTGAAGCGCTGAAATGCAGAGTAATCTTGCAATAGCTCATCAAGCTGGATTGTGATGCTGATAGATCTAGATATATCTGTTGATTACAAGTAAGGAAATCATGATCGCCACGCTGGTGATTTTAAACAGATTAAACGAACTTTGAATAAAAGGCGAGGAGAAAGAGATTGTTCATGGTATGATAAATGATTAGTCCTGCCTACGTTAAGGACTTCCATAAGGTGGGGAGGGGTAGAGTCAAAAACTGAGTGAGGGTAGGCCAGATAGTAGGATGACCAGCTGGAGATAAAAACACTCCACTCCCCATGTCTTTACAGTGTTGTGATCAAACTTTCAAAGACGGTAGGTAACAGACATGAGATAAGTGGTTTTGAAAAATGAAGAGGTACCGCTCTTTGAGTTTTACAATTTTGGTTTGTTGCTTGTTTCTCATCCTTTTGCTTATTTTAAGTTGACCGTGCATTGGTGTGAATTTTATTTTTACAGGATATATACAAGAGTTACACCACATGCCGGTTCCTGGGAACAAGCGTTCTGCATTTATTCCGGTGCCACAGAAGGGAGCCGATTTCACTAGTACTACTGTATCAAGGTTTGTTACCTAATACATCTTAACAGTAAGATTTTTTTATTTGTATTAATTGCAACATGTTTGCACATCATTTGTAAGCGACCTCTGTGAATTTGATGGGTTTAACGTACGAACCCTCACTATGGTCAACATTCTGTTAGCGACTGTTTGAAGCGAATAAATGTAGCGGTCAGAAAGATTCCAGAATCAGTTGGGTCACTGGAAACTGTGTTTGTTTGTTTTTTAACCTGAAACAGTAAGAATTATACGAATTCATGAAATATAATTTTCTTTCATTTTGGTCTGTTGTGTGAAGACTTGCTAACCCGGCTTTGACCGACTCTCTGAGATAGTAAACATTATTCAAATACATTCAAATAAAAATGTCACTTTTCATCTTTTGTGTGAAGGGTACCACAGGCTGATTTCCTGCACTATGGATGTAGAGGAGGCCAGACAGTCTGCTTCTCATTCCAGCTGTGTTGCGTTTTTTTCTGCTCGTGAAGTGTATCGCCACATTGCCAAAGCCATTGGCCAAGAGAATGTCTGCCCATTTTGCATAGTCTTACAGGCTGTGACACTATGTCGTTCTTCAATGGTATTGGGGAATCAGAAGGCTTGGGAAGTATGGCAAGCATTTGAAGACGTCACTCAAACTTTCTTCAGGTTGTCTGCTCCTCTTTGTAAGCTGAGTACCACTGACAGGGCAGCACAAGAGCTTTTTGGTGTACATTTGTAGGACAAAACCAGCAACGTACTGGGTGTAAACAGTGCTAGACGGTACCTCTTCAGTAAAAAGAGCTGCCAAATTGACCATAATCCCCTTACAAGTGAGGTGCTGCTGCAGGACATGAGATTGAGAAGAGCCATCTACCTATTAGACTTCCAAACTCTGTGGGCTGGCAGTTCAAGGCTGGAAAGTGGGAGTCATTCTGGACGAGCTTTCAAGAGGTATCCAGCGTGTGCCGAGAACTCATGAGGTGTGCCTGCAAGAAGAGCTGTACAACAAAACGCTGCAAATGCTGCTACGAAGGACTGCAGAGCACAGCTCTCTGCAAATGTGCTTGCATGCCTGTGAAAACTGTCAGCATCTAAACTGTGCAAAAATATTATTGCACCCATTTTCATACCCCAACTCAAACTTTTATTCCTGTGTCATTTTATTCAAACTGTCTATGCCATTAAAGGCTCGCATCTTCGCTATCTGGCACATTTTTTTTAACATCATCATTTACGCCGTCAAAATAAGGATACCCTTGACGTGACAAAGAGATGTGACAAAAACTTCGGGTACCTTTTAAAAAGCCGACGACAATTCCTGAGGCACAACTGGGTCACTGTTGTATACGAAGAGAAAGTCAACTTGATTATCCATCCAGAACAGGTTGTTTTATTTCGCCATCTTGCATATTTCTAGTGTTGTGCCATTGTACCTACTGATGTATGTGTCGATCTCACGGATGAGATGTTTATGTGTCAAATTTGAGGGATACCCAAGTCAACTAAAATCCATGTATTTTAGCAATGACCAAGTGGGTTGCGTTGAAACTTTCAGGAATGTGTGTCTACGCACGAGGCGTAGTTCAACCGTTTGAGTACACTTTCAAATCTTCACGAAATAATATTTTAAAAACTGCCACAGGTTTGTTGACTTACATCCCACATATTTTTGACTTCGCATGTATAAATGACAGATGGTTGTTTCAAGTACTGCCAAAGTTTCTTTTGAGTATAGACACTTGCCGGAATGTGCTAGTTGTGTAAACACATGAGAACAAACAACGTTTTCGAAATACAGCGATTATGAATTTTAGTCGACTTTTGAGTTGATACATTACATTTTTATCAGTTTTATTTTGGGGGTACCCTTATTTGGGCGGCGGTCAAATAACCCATGTAAAGGCCACCTTTTATCTTAAAAGTGTTCCAGTTAGCCAAGTTGAGTGCCCTCAATAGCATACATTGAATATAACAGCACAGGAATGAATGTTTTCGTTTTGGTATGAAAATTGGTGCAATATATTTATTTTTGCACAGTTTAGGTAATCCACAAATTCTTCAACCCTGCCACCCACATCGTCCAATCATTCTCTGCACCAACAATACATGTATTGTTTTGTTTAAAAATGTGTTTGTGTTAGTTTCTATTGCAAGAGAATGTCTTGTAGCATCAAAAATGCCTAAATACCCTTTTATTGGCGGCCATTTTGAAAATTGTAAAAAAACTACTGATTTCTTAATTTTTTCACGGTGGCTCTGTATCAGGTTTTGTTAAAGCCATATGTACTCGATGACTATACACGCTAATTGCTTTACCAACAGCTGGAGACATGCTAAATTAAGTTCCCTGCAAGATATTGTGGTCTAGGACCCCTTAAATGTTGAGATATTTGAATTTTTATTTTGATCTAGATCGTCCTATTTATAGATTTGCCAACAGAGGGAACGTTGACG
Source organism: Littorina saxatilis (assembly GCF_037325665.1). NCBI lineage: Eukaryota > Metazoa > Mollusca > Gastropoda > Littorinimorpha > Littorinidae > Littorina > Littorina saxatilis. The sequence goes on from NC_090248.1 coordinate 12,051,996, forward strand.
CAAGGGAAATAACTCCGCGTCTTTGTTGACATCCTCACTTTTTCAGAGGCTAGAACAAGCTGTAATGCATGTATATGGTCCGCGCATGGCGACATATCGTCATTACATGGTCTTATGGTGCGTTTGACATCGATTATGGGCAAACTACACTTTGTAAACACGGGAGCGCGTACATATGCCTTTAAGCAAAAGCAAATGTCCATTTACGCCAAATTTGCTGTTAATCACATGAAGTGAAATATGCCTAACATACCCAACCGTTTACACTGGCGGCCATTTTGAAAAATTGTTTAAAAACTACCCATTTTTTATTTTTCGCGATGGCTCTGTATCAGGTTTTGTTAAGCACATAAAACTCTTCATATTTGCTTAATTTGGTGTTTGTTGCATGATTTGAATGATTTTGCAACATAGGAGCCCCACTATATGTTCTAAGTCATAAAATTGTTCGCAACTACACACCTCTCTGCATACAAATGTGTTTAGTTGAGAACAATGTTAGACAGACATGTATACCTCATCTTGGCCATCAGAGAGTGTGAGGATTCTCCTCCTGGGGTCGACGAAGATCTTCTGGTTGTTGAGGTCCTCTTCGCGCGTCTTGTCGCGGTAGTACCAGCCCAGTGACACGAACAGCAGCGTGATGAGGAAGATGAGGCCCACGAAGATGTGCAGCCTGTACTTGGTCACGATCTCCTTGTTGCTCATGTGATTCTGAACGACAAAAATAAACACACAGGGAATGTTAAGTCATAGTACAAATTAGATGAGGTCCCGTGAACTGTGTACATGTAAGAAAGAATAAAATATAAACAAGTCGCGTGAGGCGAAATTACTACATTCAATTAAAGCTGTGGAACTCACAGAATGAAACTGAACGCACTGCATTTTTTCACAATGACCGTAGTCCGCCGCTTGTGCATAACGGAGTGAAACTGACGAGCCGGTTCAGCGCGGTAGTGGTTGCGCTGAGCTGCATAGCACGCTTTTCTGTACATCGCTTCGTTTTAACTTTCTGAGCGTGTTTTTATTCCAAACATATCATATCTATATGTTTTTGGAATCAGGAACCGACAAGGAATAAGATGAAATTGTTTTTAAATCGATTTCGGAAATTTAATTTTGATCATCATTTTTATATTTTTAATTTTCAGAGCTTGTTTTTAATCCAAATATAACATATTTATATGTTTTTGGAATCAGAAAATGATGAAGAATAAGAAGAACGTAAACTTGGATTGTTTTATAAAAAAAAAAAATTAAATTACAATTTTCCGATTTTGTAATGACCAAAGTCATTAATTAATTTTTAAGCCACCAAGCTGAAATGCAATACCGAAGTCCGGCCTTCGTCGAAGATTGCTTTACAAAAATGTCAATCAATAAATTTTGATTGAAAAATGAGGGTGTGACAGTGCCGCCTCAACTTTTACAAAAAGCCGGATATGACGTCATCAAAAGTATTTATCGAAAAAATGAAAAAAACGTCCGGGGATATCATTCCCAGGAACTCTCATGTCAAATTTCATAAAGATCGGTCCAGTAGTTTGGTCTGAATCGCTCTACACACACACACACGCACAGACAGACAGACAGACAGACAGACACACACACACACACACACACACACACACACCACACACACACCATGACCCTCGTCTCGATTCCCCCTCTATTTTAAAACATTTAGTCAAAACTTGACTAAAAGTACAAACGAGCCCCACAAAAACAACCCACACAAAACCACGCACGCACACACCGCACGCACACACACACACACACACACACACACACACACACACACACACACACACACACACACACACAATGACTGCGTTAGTGCTTCCATCTTTTAAGGTCTTCAAAACGCGTTCTCTACAACTACATCTATATTGCAATTGCATCTGTTGTAGCCGGCGAGAACTATGCCACGTAGTAAAGAAATATCTGACCGCTGAAAACGGCCAAGATTTCATTGTTGCTCTGTACGTCTGAAAGGAAGAAAACAAAGAATGACAGAGAAAAAGGAGAAGGAAAGAATACAACAAACTACATCACAAATCGGTACTTGGTCAGGCTACTGTCTCTCTCGAACAAAACTACAGAAATTCACGAGTTCCATACTTCGTCATGGATCTAAGCACTCGCCCACTTGATTCTCAATGCAAAACGTGTGCCAAAAATGAAAAGAAGAGAAAGAGAAAAACAAAGAAATAAATGAACCGGAACACGATTTACTACTTGACCCAGGATTATGGCTTTTGCCCAACCATGCAGCCGGTCATGACAAATCTCTCCGGGCGAACCCTGAATTAATTTCTGAAGGTTTTGCCTCATTCCAACGATATTCCTTCACACTTGTGCGGTAAATGAGGCCTGATAGAAAAAAGGCTGGTCTGGAACACTGGGCAAAATAGGACGTTTTGATTCAAAACTACTCCATTACATAAAAAAAACACCTTCAAATTTGGATGAGTTTAGCCAATTTTGATGCTTGCAATAACGCCTAATTTTGTTTACATGCTGGCGAAGTCATAGCTACGATCTTGCTTTACATTTCAGCGCGTTTTCAGCGCTCAAAACATCACGGAAAAAGTGAGAGAAAAAACAAACCCGGACCAGAATGTCACGAGAACCTTGAAAATATAAGCCACCGAAAAGTTCAAGATGAAAGTAGACATTTTCTTGTTCAGCAAGGACCACATTAACAGAAAAAAATATCGTATTTTGTTATTTTTCAGGGTTTTCAAATCCTAAGTGGCGTTTCGTAACTCGTAGATCTATTACCTCACCTCTATGGCAGAGGTCGCGTTCTTTGCTAGCGGGTAACATCCAAAGGCAACCGCAGCGGGAGGAACAAACTTATTGCAGACACAAATTTGAACAAGAGGCGAAGCCTTCGAGGCTCCCGTAAGAAATCGACAAACAGTAACACAAACTCATTCACTCCGTCACACACACACACACACAGTAAGCATAGGGGACACGGTGCAAGAGTGGGAGACACTAGATCTAGATCTGTCTGTCTAGGTCTGTCTGTCTAGATCTGTCTCTGTAGCCTACTTACGGGGACACGCCTGCCGAGATCGACACTGCGCTAGCGGCTTTCGACAGCAGCGAGTTTGCTAAGAACACGTGCGAACTGAAGAACATTTCTTCTTTGAGCTGACCCGCGCGGTCATCAAAGGTGCTTTCATCATCCATGTGAACTTTGTGACTGAGAGAAGAATAACCTATATTTCTTAAAAATACAAAAAAAATGTAGTATTTTCATGAACAAATATATGAACTGAATGATATTTATGCTAAGTCTTTAAATGTGGCTTTCTTTATCTGTGCAAACTTTAAAGAAATTTATGAGTGAAAAAGAATAACCTACATTTCTTGAGATTACAAATTTGTAGCAAAAAACTTTCTAGAAGGACTGTTGTTTGTAAGCAAGGATACAGTGGACTTTGAGACCGATATTTTGCTGCAGACCCTATTGTCCATTTACAATGCCCAAAGACCATTTGCCCGCATAGCACTGGAAACTGCAACTGAAACTAAGTGGATCTTGTTGTATTTTTGTTTTGATTTTAATTTTGTTGGTATTGTTTGTATTTTTTCACACAGTGGTTTATGTGCACTCAACAAGTTAAATGTTTATTTTCGAGAGTAAAGTAGTAAGTCTTTTTACATTTAGTCAAGTAAATGTTCTAACATAGAGGGGGAATCGAGACGAGGGTCGTGGTGTGTGTGTGTGTGTGTGTGTGTGTGTGTGTGTGTGTCTGTCTGTGCGTGTGTGTGTGTAGAGCGATTCAGACCAAACTACTGGACCGATCTTTATGAAATTTTACATGAGAGTTCCTGGGAATGATATCCCCGGACTTTTTTTCTTCTTTTTTTCGATAAATACCTTTGATGACGTCATATCCGGCTTTTTGTCAAAGTTGAGGCGGCACTGTCACACCTTCATTTTTCAATCAAATTGATTGACATTTTTGTAAATCAATCTTCGACGAGTTCCACAGCTTGACTAAATGTAGTAATTTCGCCTTACGCGACTTGTTATTCTTTGAACTCTCGCTCTACATAACACACATATACATCCATACACTTGTAAATCACGAGAGAGAGAGAGAGAGAGAGAGAGAGAGAGAGAGAGAGAGAGAGAGAGAGATAGAGAGAGAGAGAGAGAGAGAGAGAAAGAGAGAGAGAGAGAAAGAGAGAGAGAGAGAGAGAGAGAGAGAGAGAGAGAGAGAGAGAGAGAGAGAGAGAGAGAGAGAGAGAGAGAAGCGGTTATTGTTGAATCTGAGCTGCTTTTTACATTTAGTCAAGTTTTGACTAAATGTTTTAACATAGAGGGGGAATCGAGACGAGGGTTTTGGTGTATGTGTGTGCGTGTGTGTGTGTGTGTGTGTGTGTGTGTGTGTGTGTCTGTGTGTGTGTGTGTGTGTGTGTAGAGCGATTCAGAGTAAACTACTGGACCGATCTTTATGAAATTTTACATGAGAGTTACTGGGTATAATATCCCCAGACTTTTTTCAATTTTTTTGATAAACGTCTTTGATGACGTCATATCAGGCTTTGTGTAAAAGTTGAGATGAAACTGTCACACCCTCATTTTTCAATCAAATTGATTGAAATTTTGGCCAGGTAATCTTCGACAAAGGCCGGACTTTGGTATTGCATTTCAGCTTGGAGGCTTAAAAATTAATGAATGACTTTGGTCATTAAAAATCTGAAAATTGTAATTAAAATGCTTTTTTATAAAACGATCTAAATTTACGTTCATCTTATTCTTCATCATTTTTTGATTCCAAAAACATATAAATATGTTATATTTGGATTAAAAACAAGTTCTGAAAATTAAAAATATAAAAATTATTATTAAAATAAATTTTCCGAAATCGATTTAAAAACAATTTCATCTTATTCCTTGTCGGTTCCTGATTCCAAAAACATATACATATGATATATTTGGATTAAAGACACGCTCAGAAAGTTAAAACGAAGAGAGGTACAGAAAAGCGTGCTATGCAGTACAGCACAACCACAACCCCGCTAAACAGGCTCGTTAATTTCACTGCCTTTTGCACGAGCGGCGGACTACGGTCATTGTGAAAAAATGCAGTGCGTTCAGTTTCATTCTGTGAGTTCCACAGTTTGTAAATGTAGTAATTTCGCCTTACGCGACTTGTCATCATGTATCATAAACGAGTAAGTGTATGTGCGTGTGTGTGTGAGTGTGTGTGAGTGTGTGTGTGATTGGAAGATAGACCGTGCGGTTCTAGGTCTGGGTATGTGTGAGCAGCAGATAACGCGAGAGATACAGGACTGGTGCACTTTCCAGTCGATGCATTAGGCCAACAAACAAAAAAGTCTGTTTACGGTATCCCGACCGACCCTTATTTTTTGGCGCGACCCTAGACTTTTTTGGGGGATTTGGAAAAAGAAAAAAAAAATCTTTGTTTTTGGGCAAAATAACTTAACAATATTTTTTTTTTTGAGGAAAAAAAAATCCCGACCTACCGACCCTATTTTTTTTGCCTATGTTACCGTAAACAGACTATTTTTGGCTCACGTAAGTGTAGCCAATGCGATGCTAAACTTTGTCTGTCTGTGCGTGTGCAAACAGTTGCCCATGTGAACAGTCAGCACGATGTTCAAAGACTCACAGCCGTCTGAAAACCTACAAGCAGTACAGTGTTCAACTTTCTAGCCGATTTTCAAGCGACTTATATAATCACGCGTTTGATGCTGCTGTCTATACATCACTTGGAAATCGGGGGTATGTTTAATAATTTTGGTCGTGTAATTTGTGCTTTCCTCTTTAATTATATCTATTTTTCACCATGTTTGTGAATTGATCGTTGGCCTACACAATACAATAAGTGTCAGTGTGTCAGTGTCCCAATCGCCCTCTCTCTCTCTCTCTCCCTCTCTCTCTCTCTCTCTCTCTCTCTCTCTCTCTCTCTCTCTCTCTCTGTCTCCTTCTCTCTCTCTCTCTCTCTCTCTCTCTCTCTCTCTCTCTCTCTCTCTCTCAAAACGGAAACAGTATGTGTCCATTAACTGTAAAACTTCGTCAAACGAGTTTGTCAGGAGTGGTGTCCCTCAAGGGTCTGTATTAGGACCTATCTTGCTCTGTATTTATATAAATGACTTACCCCTTCATGTGTCCGATGAAAAAGTTAGATGTGAGTTCTTCGCGGATGACTCTTCTGTTCACACCAGTCAAAAATCTTTGGAATCCGTCAACTTTTCTCTTCAAACAAGTGTGGATGAAATCACTGAGTGGTGCGTTTCTAATGCAATGATCATTCATCCGATTAAAACAAAGAGTATGGTGATAACCACGAGACAAAAACACCAGTTAAGTCCTTTACTATTACAACTGTCAGTTGGCTCAACTCAAGTGCAGCAAGTTAGGGAACATAGACTATTAGGTGTTACCATTGATCAAGAGTTGAAATGGCAAACTCATCTGAGTAATATTTGCAAAGTAGTATCAAAGAATTTGTACCTGTTATCAAAATTAAGGCATTACGCCGATTCTGAAGCACTCAAAATGTTCTATTACGCCCACATAATGCCTCATATAAACTTCGCTTCAACACTTTGGGATAACTGCAGTGACGTTCATTTAAAAAGACTCAATTCCCTACATCGCCGAGCTGCAAAACTTATTCTGCATGATTTGAATAGGTCCACGGATGATAAACTAAAGCTCCTGAATTTCCTCCCCTTGAAAGATCAGTTGACGTTAAACAAGGCTGTGTTCATGTATAAAATTCTAAATGACGACTGTCCTAAATATTTGCAATCACATTTCAAACATGCCACAAAAAGATATGGGTCCCAAAAAATCATCCCTCCTATACCTCGCATAGACCTCTATAAATCGAGCTTAGCCTTCTCGGGAGCTTTTCTCTGGAACTCCTTCCCCCAACAGATAAGAAATGCAACTTCAGTGAAAATGTTTAAGAGACAGTCACGTTCACACATCATTCGTGAATGAAATGTCTTGTTTGATTGTTATTTTGTTGAACATTTTGTACTAGTGTTAACGGATGTGTAGCTGATTTGAGCAACTTAATTCTCAAAATGAAAGGTTTAACTGTGTCAATGTAATTTTGTAATTTTTGAGTTCTCCCTATATAATTCCTTAAATGCACATTGTGTTGCAATCCATACAATGTAATTCTGTATCTTATATGATTGAATTTTTATTTTTTATGTCCGTCTGTCTTTATGTGTTGTATAAAGGACAGGTTGGAAGAATAGGCTTTGCCTAAAACCTTTATCCTTTTGTAATAAAGTTCTGAGTCTGAGTCTGAGTCTGAGTCTGAGTCTCTCTCTCTCTTTCTCTCAGAGTTTGCGCACCGACGGTCCATATTTCATATCGATCGCTCAACAAAACCCGGAAGACCGAACACTCGTGTTACATAAATCCATTACGCAAAACGGCACATATTGTGTGGAGGCGAGGCATTGAACAAGAAATTCTGAGTAGCCGGTTGCGTGACAATGACGCTAGCTTATCCATTATATCTGCCTTGGGGCCAGTTGCAAATGACCGGGGGCTGCATCTCTCAAATAGATTTTCCTCCCCATTTGTTTTTCTTCGCATCCGTCCACTCGCGGATGAGGGTTCGTGCACGGGGACGATATTACAGTCACAGAGGTAGAGATAACTGATTTTAAGTTGTGCCTCGGAACAAGAAAAGAACGCTTGAGAAGAGGAGACACTGTGTGTACGAGGTTGAAACGGGTTGTGTAAATAGACTGAAAGACACTCATTAGGCAAAAATGGTTCACTTGTAAGATCTGACCGTTGTGGTGGGGTTGGGTGGGGGGGCACAATGTGGGGAATATAATGTGTTTGTGTGGGGGGACGGGGGCAACCTGGTTTGTGTGTGTGTGTGTGTGTGTGTGTGTGTGTGTGTGTGCGTGCGTGCGTGCGTGCGTGCGCGCGCGCGCGCGCGTGTGTGTGCGTGCGTGCGTGCGTGCGTGCGCGCGCGCGCGTGTGTGTGTGTGTGTGTGTGTGTGTGTGTGTGCGCGCCGACATGTGCGTGTTTGTAATAATAATAATAATAACTGGACACTGATTTTTAAGTGCCTAACCTATGGCTCTAGGCCCTTTACAAAAGAACATATACAGAATAGAACAATTAAATGTACAACCTACATAAAACAATTAACCATACGGACAAAAATCACCACATGTACTGTTCACACAATATTCCGTGTTTGTCTGTCTGGTTTTTTTCCATGTAACATGCCCCCATCGCAACCGGCATGTGTTGTGTATGGAACAAAGTAGATTGTCATCATTTTAACGAGTTTTCATTCGTAAGCACCTGGGAAATAAATCTGATGTTCCCCATGCAATAAATCCCCGGTTACCATAGTTGCAGGAAGCAGGTTATACATGGATAATCAAAACAAACCCATAATGTCTTCGTTACTCCACCACCGGTCTTAACCAAGCCTGGCTCGTGGAGATACTAGGTTTTGCATATATTTGCGGGGCTCTGTGTAGCATCAAAATCGTCAGATATCACATTAGCGTGTAACATATTAGCCCTCACGTCAAAGTAAACAGAAACATTGTTTTGAGAAATGTTAATTCCCAGAAGAATTCGTCAAGGAGTAAAAGCACCCGTTGACTGCAATGTTAGCGAACGAGAAGAAGAAGAAGAAGCTGAAATGTTGTTGTTGTTCTTTTGCCAAAAGCTGCATTTTTTGTTATATTGATTAAACTTGTAATTCCTTTTCCTGAGGGGAGCTGAACAAATCTTCTCGTTACGGAATCCCCATTGGGATCTACTGCGGCATAACTAGGGATCTGGCCATTAAAATGATAACATGAGCGTGGTTTGTCCGGGTATACATTTACAGCGTTGTTTATCTTACTCCGGGTTAAAGGCACAGTGCAGCTCACAGCCTTCGTTTTGCGTTTTTGTTGCAGCTGAGTGCATTTACAGTTCAAAAATACTCCTTGGTAGTAAAACAAACCCAAAACTACCCAACGACGACATCTGTGAAGCTCGACAGTTTCTTGTTCACGCGAGTGCATAAATTAACCTAGTTATTACGTGGTGTTTGGTCGAGTTCGATTCAACTGAGTGATTCCGGCCTCCATTTTGTTTTACACAAACTCATGATGACGTCTGACATAGTTTGCTAGTGACGTGTCTTTTTGTGCATGATGTGGTGATCTACCTGATCTAAATTTAGATCCAAAAATAGGCCAAGACCAGCCGGGTGCGAGTACGAAATTAATTCGTAAACAAATCGCAGTTCTTGACTCTTTGGGTGCAAGTCAATGAAACTTGGTAGTTCTTCTAACGGATAGCTGCCTGAGGTATGACTAAAAGCCCCAGGGGCTCCGTGCACCTGGATTCAGACCTGCCTACCCCCCCAAAGGTAAATTAGGGAGATCTCCAAAGCTGGCCGGGGTCCAGGGGCCGCCAAGGCCCCGGTGGGGTCCAGGGGCCGCCAAGGCCCCGGTGGGGTCCAGGGGCAACGCCCTGGTGGGGGGTTCAGGGGGGCGAAGCCCCCCGACCGAAAATGGTTTTAAGGATTTATAAAGTGTATTTGTTTGTTTGTTTATTTTTTGCTTAACGTCCAGCCGACTACGCAGAGCCATATCAGGACGAGGAAGGGGGGGATGAAGGGGGCCACTTGTCAAGCGATTCCTGTTTACAAATGCACTAACCCATTACTTGTGTCCCAGCAGGCTTTAGTAAAACTAAATTAATACCTACTGGAAGATTACCAGTTTCCAGTATGTTAAAATAGGCTTAACCTATCTACTGCTGGACTTACATCAGAACACTAACAGATTAAACTATACATGAATCGCGAGACAAGCGGCAAGAGAAGAGATTTTTGGAAAAAATACAGGTGAATGAGCAAGATTAAGGCAGAAAAAAGAAAAGAATTCATGAAGAAAAAGAGAGCATGACAGGAAAGAGGAACCAAAAATCTACCTAACAGCAAACTAGAAAGCTCCTGCGGTTCCAAAAACAGGAGGGGCCTTTAATTTCTTAACCGCAGTGCCCCACTGCGGGAATAAAGTGTATTTTGAGGCCTTTCCTAACACCAAATAAATGGGATATGCCTTTTTGAAAAGCTATGAAAAGTACAATAAAACTATAACAGAGCTTGGTTTTCTTTGAGAAGACAGCTCATATGACTGGCCTGGCAGTTGTAATCACATCTACATCAAGTGATTTGGTCATTGTTTACTTACATTCTCATTCATTTCACTGAAGAAGGGCGTGGCCCGAAAGTCTTTGGAACTTGGTGTTTACTGTGTTTTTTTCTAATTAATCTACATCAAGTGTATGTATTAAGCAATGGCTTGAAAAAGACAGCATGGGACAGGCAGATAAAATATGTGAACATATTTTAGTGACTTTTCACTCCAGGAAAACCCAATTCATACAGATGAAAACAAGGTCATTCAAGAAATATATGACTAGATTTATTTTGCCAGCTCTTGGATTCAAAATGAATACATTTACTCTCAACAGGGCCATATTTCACAGAGAAGAAAAAGTAATACTGATTGGTGCAGGTGAGAACAAACGTAAGGAATTCAATACCAATATATGAACGGTGGCAGACGCCGCAATGAGCAAAATGGGGGCCTTTCGTAGACTTCTCCATGTTTTCCAACTTATAGTACTCGTCTTTCCACTTCTGCATGTATTTCTTCGATTTCACTTTCTGCTGATGCTCAAATGGTGCTGTCGATTCGTCGTCTGTCTCATGCAGACGTTTCTCAGCTTCTTTACCCGCCATCGCGACAATCCGCGTCAACAGAGCTTCGCAAGTCAAGCTTAGCGATTGGTCGTTGTATCTGAGTAAACCAATCATAACAGCCGAAGCAAAAACGCTTGGCGGCACCGGAAGCTGTACTCAGCCCAGGCGTCTAAAAGCCCAAACCATGTACACTGACACGGAACAATATTCGTGTTTTTTTTTTTTTACAGGATTCATTGATGAAATCGGGAGAATTCAAAGTCTAATCGGGAGGTCGGAAGTAACAGACATAAATCGGGAGTCTCCCGAATTTTTCGGGAGAGTAGGCAGGTCTGTGGATTTGACAAGTTCAGTACCTTTAAAGGTGACATATACGCTACCCATTCCATTAAGAAATGTTCCCTACATTATTGAGTTTAAAAAGAATTCAAGCTAACCCTTTTATCTTACCATGTCGTAGTGGATCCAGCCCAACCCCTTTTGTGTGGGTACTTTAAATTGTGTCTGTTTGTTCCACCGTGTCTCTCGCGTACAGCATCATTAAATACATTTCAAAAATATGGTCGGTACTATACTTTGCTCTACCAAGATTCTCATCAGACACGATGAACCCTGAAAGAATCAAACTACATGTTTACGGGATCATACTTGTCAAATATGTCACACACCTTCAGAATATTATTTCTTTCCGATGTCCTAAAAGCTCCTGTAAAAAGTCTAAATAACAAATTTAGAAAACAATTCCCATGTAACCTCTCATTCTCCAAAAACCTGAAAAGAAAACTAAACACTTTTCATGCAGACTTTTCTTAGAACTATGAAATCAAAGGAAAAGCACCAACTTTCCATGTAATCTCTTATTCTACGAACCTCTTCCAGTAAACACTCGTTAGATTCAGAGGACTCTTGAGAACGTGGACTGCTGTGGGGACAGGAATGCGACGAACACGAATTCTTTCCCGCTGAGCTCTTCGGGATCTTCTTCGCCTTGCCCTTGTTCGATGAAGATTTCTCTCCCCTGGATTTCGAGCGCGGAGGGGATGACGACCTCAGCGGAACATGTGACGTGCTGAACACTTTTTGTGACGTAGTGTACACGTTTTGTGACGTAGACAGTTGTTGCTGTGGAGAGGCGGAGGAAGGAGAGGCGGAGGAGGTGAGAGAGGGCACTCTCTGGAGTGCAGAGGAGGAGGAGTGTGCTCTCTCAATGGCGGAAGATGGAGACGGCGTTCTTTGTATTTCCGACGAAGACGGATTTCTCTGCACGGACACGGAAGAGGGAACTCTTTGTACGCTGGGGGAGGTCACCGGCACCAGCTGAAGCGTAGCAGTGGATGTCGGAACCAGCTGAAGCGTGGGGGACCCCCCAGCCCCTCCCGACACTAACTGAAGCGTGGTGGGGGAGGGAGATTGGACCAACTCCAGCCTCGATGACGTGGTCAGGTTCTGCAGCGCGGCAGCTGCCGACATCAGGTCCAACGTCGTCGAAGACGAGGACGACGTAAACGAAGACGATCCTGGGACGATTTGCAGAGTGGCCGTGCCAGCGGTTGTGGTGGATGGTGTAAGCTGCATCGTCGTCGTCGTCGATGACGATGGTGCCAGCTGCCATGTTGACGTCGTAGACGACGGCGCAAGCTGCAGAGTAGTGCTGACGGAAGAAACAGGGACCTCAAACGTGGAGGTTGTCTTGCACACTGAGTCTTCCGATGAAGCTGCAGCCAAAGGCTCAGTGGAGACGAAATAGTCCGTCTGGGGAGACTTGGTGTGACAGTCGGTAAGAGTTAACGAGTCGGACGTGCCCGTGTCGGGCCCGTGCACTGAGCGTCTCTGAGGGGAGGGGGTCACCACGGTCACTGTGGGAGACAGAGACACGCTCTTGGCCGCCTTAGGGGACAGCGGTTTGAGGCCAATGAGGGAGAACCTCTTTCGCTGACCACTCTCCATCCTCTTCATGTTAGTAGGCGTTAATTACTGTATTCGGTTTCACGACCCGTCGGTCAGAATCCTTCATCGTTATGGTCGAGAATGTAATTCTTGTGCAAAAAGTTCACGAGCGTTGTATTCTCCGTACTCATGGTATGTCAAAAAACACACACACAAAAAGCACATGATTGTAGACTCACGCAGTTTTCGGTATCAAAATGGAAAAGCTGATTGTGAAGAATATTGAACTTTGTTATGTATCGCAGCTGGACTTCCACACTTTATATCATTGAAACAGTAGAGTTGCCTTTGTCTCGTCTATGTGTATACTAGGTATACTTCTCCTGCGTGGTGCACCAAGCATTGCACACAAACAACTAAGGCCAAAAAAAAAGGTCTGTTTACGGTAACATAGGCCAAAAAAATAGGGTCGGTAGGTCGGGATTTCTTTTTTTTCCCAAAAACCATATTTTTACGTTATTTTGCCAAAAAAACAAGATTTTTTTTTTTTTTTTTCCCCAAATGCCAAAAAAAAGTCTAGGGTCGCGCGAAAAAAACTAGGGTCGGTCGGGTTACCGTAAACAGACCTATTTTTTTTTTGGCCTAAAACAAAGTAGGCTGGTTGCAGGTGCATTCCTCTTCGTGTAGGCGATCACATATACACCACCACAAATCTGGCCTGGCAGATACACATACACATAAGTAAAATGACCCCAAAAGTACTGTACTCGCACGTGAACTCAGTCACCATCGTTCTTCTGCTTTCGTCATATACACAAGGCCAAGAAAAGAAAGAAAAAATCCGGTTCCCCGACCGACCCTATTTTTTCCTTCAAACCCTACAACCTTTTTTACCCTGAAGCTCGCACGATTTCCGGCCAATAAAAAGCCACATGTGTCTGTGAATGAAAACCAAACCTCAATAAAAAAATAAAAATAAAATAAAAATAAAAATAATAAAGTAACCGACGTACCGACCCTAACATTTTGGCGTTGGCATCGGAAACACAATATTTTATACTTATTGTTGTTGGCCTAAGAGCATCCTTCCAATCAGAGAAACACGAACAATTAACAGAGTGGCTGCGTTCTGTGCCGAGCGGAACTGGGTTCATGAATTAATGTTGTAACTTACATAATCTATGCTAATGTGGGAACTTTATTCAGCACACACAAAAGTCATCCACGCTGTCCAGAAAGCAGCTGCGCTGTGGGTATTTTGCGCTTGTCCGAGTGAAAAGATGCTCGTATTTCATGTACACAACGAAAAGCCTGGTCATATCTGAGGTGGACGGGCGCAGTGGCCTAGTGGATAAGACATCGGACTCCTAATCGGGAGGTCGTGAGTTCAAATCTTGGCGGCGGCAGCCTGCATGGTGGGTTAGGGGTGGAGATTTTTCCGATCTCCCAGGTCAACTTATGTGCAGACCTGCTGGTGCCTTATCCCCCTCCGTGTGTACACGCGAGCACAAGACCAAGTGCGTACGGTGAATATCCTGTAATTAATGTCAGAGTTCGGTTGATTACAGAAACACGAAAATACCCAGCATGCTTTCCCCGAAAGCGGCGTATGGCTGCCTAACTGAATGGCGGGGTAAAAACGGTCATCATACATGTAAAACCCTACTCGTGCAAAAACACGAGTGGACGTGGGAGTTTCAGCCCATGAACGCAGAAGAAGAAGAAGAAGAAGAAGAAGAAAAAGAAGAAGAAGAAGAAGAAGAAGAAGAAGAAGAAGAAGAAGAAGAAGAAGAAGAAGAAGAAGAAGAAGAAGAAGAAGAAGAAGAAGAAGAAGAAGAAGAAGAAGAAGAAGAAGAAGAAGAAGATATCTGTGACATACACGACCGCTTTTAGCACAGGGGGAACTGAACCTTTAAGTCGGTCAGAACCATTTGTCACTGCTTCAGGAAATACAAGTCTGTGACAGTCTCAAGATTCTGTTCCTGCCAAGTTTGTATCCCTTGTCACGAAGAGCACGTAAGGTACACTTTCGCATTTCTTCCCACTTGTTGTGAGTTGGCACTGCTTTAGATTCTACTGAAGTGACGACTAATTGACCCGCTTTATCTCGAATTCACTCAAATCTATATCATCTGAAAATGTGTGTGTGTGTGTGTGTGTGTGTGTGTGTGTGTGTGTGTGTGTGTGTGCGCGCGTGCGTGCTTGCTTGCGTGCATGTGTTTTTGCGTCTGTGTGCCTGCGTGCGTGCGTACATGCGAGCATATAAATGTGAATGTGTGCTGTAGCTTCTAATTCTTCTCGAAACTAGTCGGTCAAATCAAAACAGAAAAAATAAGCCTACAATCTCTGACCGATATTTCCCCCGATCCAATTCCTTGTTGTGAAACTAATCTGGCTTGATTTATGCATGGAAAACACATTTTCAAACGAGCTATCATATTTAGTTTTCTTCTGATGTAGCCTAAGGCTTCTTTATCGATCGCCTTCTTTCTGTGAACCCTTAAAGTTGCACGTGCCCCCCCCTCTCTCTCTCTCTCTCTCTCTCTCTCTCACACACACACACACACACACACACACACACACACACACACACACACACACACACACATTTATATACATATATTTATACACATACATATTTAGGGCTGACACTGTACAAAAGCAAAATATCACAAAAAGTCGAGGGGGTGCGGAAACATACATTTGGAAATGTATAATATGTTTTGAAAGTGGTGCAGTCTGACACAAAGTCGAGTAAGATGAAATAGCTACACAGTCTTCGCTCACTAAGGCAGTAAGGGACTTTACACACTTCCTCCTTTGATATTGTGTGCAACACGACCTCTCTCTATTCACTTAAAAAAAAAAACAAGAATTTATTTTTGCAGAATGTTACAAGGGAAGGGGGAGAGACCACACGATTCGAGCTTTCAGTCGTGTTTAAAAAAAAACACTAGCAAAAGAAAACATAACAAAACAAAAACAACAATAACAAAACACAGACAGACAGACAGACAGTCAGACCCCCGCACGCACCCAAACACACACACACACACACACACACACACACACACACACACACACACACACACACACACACACACACACACACACACACACACACACACAATTCCATGTGCGTTGGGGTAGAAAATTCATATTCGCGAATTTGACACGCAGGGTTGAAATAACAGCCCTTGTGCAATCATGAGAAATTGAATCGGAGGCGATGGCGTGAAGAAGACGTACATTTGAGAAGAAAGGGAATAAAAAACGCTGCTGTTTATATTCAATTCTAAATCCAGAATGAAATTATGAAACAGTTCACATAACACTTTGGTTTTAGAGTCTCAGATGCATGAAGATAAATTGTATTTATGAAAGTGAATTCAAAGTTTAAAATGTTGCCTTCAGATTCTGATATAAGCCTATAATATGAGATTGCGCTTCTTTGACCGGGAAGAACAGAAAAGATATTTTTTCTTTATCTTTGTTAATTTTTACAATAAACACAAATATATCTCTTTTAAATTCCCTTTGCCATGAGGGTGACACTTTGTACTTAGTTTTTAATATTAGCGGAAGAAAATATCGAGATGTGAAAGGACAATTTCAGCGGCAAAGATGTGTCACCACAGACGCTCATATTTTTTTTTGCATCAGCTAGATTACAGACGTCGTTTTTGACACGGTCTAAGCTAGCTGCGAGGCACTGTGGAGTTTACGAGTTCCGAGACTGAAAATAAATTCCCCCCCCCCCCCCCCACACACACACCAGAAACAGCAGTAACTTGATATATAACCCTTGTGGGGAATATTGGTTCAAAACGCAACCAAGGTCAAAATGACCTTCAGAATCAGCACATTACATAGCAAAAGGTGTTTTGTGCACAATAAATGTATATATCCAGGGATGGCCAAATCTCAAATTTGAATTCGCAAGCCGGGCAAGTAACTTTAAGAAAGTCACTAGCCCGGCATAAGTTTCACTGGCCCGGTACATACCAAAGCTGTTCTGCGGTTTTTATCATGGCTTTACAAATACAACTCGATATTACAACCAAAATGGTCGCATTTGACAACAAATTGCATTGCCCAGCCGGGCGAGTTGCCAGGGGGTTTCTACTAGCCCGGCGGATTATTTACTCGCCCCTGGCTACCGGGCGGACGATTTGGCCATCCCTGCATATCTTTCTTAGTTGACGCGAGATAAGATTCTTTTGAAGACATACGATATCGGTTAAAGAAAAACAAGACGTCTCTTTTTGACCCTCTGTTTCGAAGTAAAATCTCTGACGTCAAAAGGCATACAAAGTTCGAAAAGACGTCATAACGTGAATAATAGAGTCATATAAACATTCTGGCACTTCTGCGTGTCTCCCGAGGAAGTTTGTTTGTTTGTTTGTTTATTTGTTGCTTAACGTCCAGCCGACTACGCAGAGCCATATCAGGACGAGGAAGGGGGGGGATGAAGGGGGCCACTTGTCAAGCGATTCCTGTTTACAAATGCACTAACCCATTACTTGTGTCCCAGCAGGCTTTAGTAAAACTAAATTAATACCTACTGGAAGATTACCAGTTTCCAGTATGTTAAAATAGGCTTAACCTATCTACTGCTGGACTTACATCAGAACACTAACAGATTAAACTATACATGAATCGCGAGACAAGCGGCAAGAGAAGAGATTTTTGGAAAAAATACAGGTGAATGAGCAAGAAGGCAGAGAAAAGAAAAGAATTCATGAAGAAAAAGAGAGCATGACAGGAAAGAGGAACCAAAAATCTACCTAACAGCAAACTAGAAAGCTCCTGCGGTTCCAAAAACAGGAGGGGCCTTTAATTTCATAACCGCAGTGCCCCACTGCGGGACCCGAGGAAGTTACAGAGAGTTTCGAGAACGAAGTTTGTCTCAATGACTTGAACATACACATCAGCAGTAGAAAACTTATCATGATGTCACCGCCAGGCTGTGTGTGTATCGGTATCGTACATCATTAACCTTCTTCTTGTGACTTTATACTTCGTTGTATGTGGATAGCGACTGAGTTCACATCCGTGCAAAGTAAAAGCAAAAGCTCATAATTATGCTTCGTTTGTCGTACACCTTCAAACACACAAACAGATGATACGTTACGACATCTGTCAGATGAGATCGGTCACAATACCTCGAACGTGAAAAGGCTTACTGGAGATAACGCAAAAGAAGAACACGTCAGCGTCGAGCTCAGTAGACCAAAGCAATAAGGACTGAAATTTACTCTAAGATCACTCAGTATACTCCAACGTAGAAAAAGCTCAACATACATGTACAGAAAATCACAAAGATTCACTGCGTTCTTTTTCTAAATTCAAAAAAAATTCACCAATCTCAAGACCACTTCACACCCCAAAACACATCCATATTGCCAACTCCAGAGCAGAAGCACATGTAGAACGATCAGAAATCGTCACGAGGCATAGGGTTATTGACACAACATACAGAAAATCATACACACAGATTCACTGTATTATTCGTCAAACAAATCACTCAACAGTGTCCAGATCACTTCACACACACACACCAAAACACATCCATATTTCCAACTTGAGGGTAGACACGAAGAATGAATAGAAACTGAGCTTCAACAGACTGTGGAGTGGTGTGTCTGTGACGGGAGGGTGGGGCTAAGGGACAAGCTATCAACCGATTGTTGTGACTGGGGGAAAGGCCAGGGGAGGGGACAGGTGTACAACTATTAGCAGGGGTCCGCTCCCCTCACCTGTCAAAACTGCGGGGTTCAAACCTGTCACTTTCGTCGTGGGAGCGAGCGAGATGTCTTGAGAGGCAGAGGTAGCCAGCCGTGGGTTGCGGGGCCGAGGAGGGGGGCTGAGAAAGAGAGACGTACAGAGAGAGAGAGAGAGAGAGAGAGAGAGAGAGAGAGAGAGAGAGAGAGAGAGAGAGAGAGAGAGAGAGAGAGAGAGAGAGAGAGAGAGAGTCAAGACCTTGCGATGCCAATCTCCTTGATGGAAACCGGACCCTATTTAGGACAGGTCTGGTATCGAATGTCTGTGTGTTCTTCCTGACTCGTCTTCCTCATCTTCTCATACCCCCACCCCCACCCCTACCGCCACTCCTCAAGACTCATCAACTGACCCAGACAAACCGACACACAATCACACGCTCACAGACACAAACACACACACTGAGGCATCCCTGATCTGAGTCCTATCATGTACGTATAAGCAATCAACCGGCGCACTTAGACTGATCATGATCTCTTATGTGCAGCAAACAAGGTCGGTGCGGTGTAAGTTGGTTTGTGCCGTTGATTGCACGTCGGCGACAGACACAAATTGATATTCTAATGGATGAACACCTCCTCTGTCAAGCAGTAACAAGGGATGAACCGAAACAGGGCCAAAACACCCCCGTTCCCCATGTAGTATAGAATACCAAACTTGTTCTGTGATAACAGAAGCTAGGCCCTGTGTTCATCGTACAATGTGTTTGTTTTCTATTTATGAAAGTTGTATGCACCGGTGCAAGACTCTCTCTCTCCCCATCCCCTACACCAACTCGCTTATTGTCCACAGGCCGGACGGGTACAATGCCACTGGCTGAGAGAGAGAGAGAGAGAGAGAGAGAGAGAGAGAGAGAGAGAGAGAGAGAGAGAGAGAGAGAGAGAGAGAGATCGAGAGAGAGAGAGAGGGGGGAGAGGGAGAGAGAGAGAGAGAGAGAGAGAGAGAGAAAGAGAGAGAGATAGAGAGAGAGAGAGATCGAGAGAGAGAGAGAGAGAGAGAGAGAGAGAGAGAGAGAGAGAGAGAGAGAGAGAGAGAGAGAGAGAGAGAGAGAGAGAGAGAGAGAGAGAGAGAGAGAGGTAACACAATTTCATTTTAACAAGGGGAATCAGGGTTGAAATCTATAAGAGACCGCTCTAAGAATGGAACTAGGCCTGCATCGTGAGATAGGGTCAAGGCATTAAAGTGATGTAACGATGACAAAGGCTATAATGCAGGGGATGTAACTGTTATTGTGAACTCAACACACTCTCTCTGTGTCTTTCTCTTAACCCCCCCCCCCCCACCCACACACACACACACACACCCGCCAATCCACACTGACATGTATACGTACACGCGCACGCGCACTAACACACACATACACATATGCTCAGACACACAGAGTGACACACTCACACACACGTACACACACACACACACACACACACCCAACCAAAAATCCACACTGACACACGTACACACCCACACACACACAGTGACACAAAACATAGAGTGACACACACACACACACATACATACACTCTCTCTCTCTTTCTACCTCTTCACATGCACCCAGTGAACTGAACTGTTTCGAATAAGTTTCACCCTCCAAATTTAAAAACAACAACAACACCCGAACAACACAAAAACAAAACCGCATCAAACACGGTGCATTATGTCACTTCATCAAATAGAATCAATTATATGATGGAGATTGGGTCCCAACAACACCAATTAACATGACGATGACAAAGGGCTCTCCATTTGGGAGGCGGCTGTATCTGCTTCTGACCCCTTCGTTGCAGGCTATGGCCGCAGTGGCCGTAAAACTGGCGGATAATAAACTACGTGCTGCTATTGATAGATGCAAATTTTAATGAAGGGTCGGGATGGGTGTGTGTGTGTGTGTGTGTGTGTGTGGGGGGGGGGGGGGTTGTGCCTGGGCAGAAGGAACGGGGATTCGAGAGAGAGAGAGAGAGAGAGAGATAGCGCGTGTGCTTGTTCGAGTGTCATTCTTTTGTTGTTGCTTGTGTGTGTCAGTGTGAGTGTGTGTGTGTGTGTGTGTGTGTTTGTGTGTTTTAGAGTGAGAGAGAGAGACAAGACAAGACAAGACAAGACAAGACAAGACAAGACAAGACAAGACAAGACAAATTCTCTATTAACGAGGGTGATGGTATAAGCAAACAGTTGCTTTTTTACATCCAGCCCTCGCTCATGGGAGGGACTAATCTAATGATAATAGACCAATTGCTATCTGTTTCTTGCCAAGAGCTGTCTGGTCATCGACATCCTGGCACCCATATCAAAGCTGTCAAAGGTATTTCAGAAAGACTGCATTGATATTGGTGTCATGAATTCAATGCTCCAAGCAACACTTGTGCACCTCGAAGCATTGAAAGATGCACCAGGTGAGAAAGAGGTGGCCATTGAAGAGGCTCTTCAAGCCCTGAAGCCCACAGAAATCATGAAGAGGATCATCGCCAACTTACGGAAGAAGTATGTTTCGGCGGTGATCAATCAGATCAGGGAACGATTCCCAGCAGACAATATTGAAACCCTCCAGCGCCTGAACAGGATTTTTTGAATCCTGAGAATCGTCCTTTGGCAAAAGTCCAAATGCGACAACATGGGATTGAAGACTTGCAGGGAATTCTTGACAAGTATGGCACTGAAACTCGCATTCATTTGGATGGCCGTAGAAGAATTCCCTGCAAGTGTTTGACCCCCATTGGTGGACTCTGAGAGAGCAAAAAGGGACTTTAACGGCTTCAAATGCTATGTGAATGGCAACCGAGGAAAAAGTCTGAAGGACATGTGCAAGGAACTCACCAAACCCGACATGAAAGATATTTTCCCTGATTTCAGTCTGTTGGCGGAAGTGTGCATGACGTGTCCTCTCACTTCTGTGCCTTGTGAGAGGGGATTCAGTGTACAAAACAGGGTGAAAAGTCATCTTAGAAATAGGATGTCTGTGGAAAAACTGGCCAAGAAAATGAAAATCCGACAAGCCGAGGATTTGCAAATGGATTTGGTTCCAAAAGCCGCTCAACTCTTCACGCAAGCCAGAAAAAGAATTAAGTTGAGCAACTCTTGAACCCAAACTTCATTTGCAAATCTTATGGCTGCCTAACTGCATGAATTCTGATATCCTGTTTCTGAGATGACTGTTCACCCAATGACCTCTAATGTGTGGTTGACTGGTTCATTCTTTTATCTTTTTTCTAGTCTGAAACGGAGATCTGAAGAAAATTGACTAGTCATCAATAACTTTGTATTATTCTAGTCGTATTAAACAGACAAAGAGAGAGAGATTTTTCCCTTTTTGGTGCTGATTGCTGTTTGAAATGTTCATTGTTTAAATTGTTTTCTCAGTTTAAGAAATACAAAAAGTCTCAAATTTGTTTGTCACAGATTCACAGAAAAAGAGAGAGAAAGGTGTGTGACTGACTGTGTGAGTGTGTATGTATGTGTGTATGTGTGTGTGTGTGTGCGAGCGCGCGCAAATACCAAGTCAAAACTCAACATTTAAAACAACACCTTGATAGTTTAAAAAAAAATCAATTACAGCTGTGCATTCATGAAGGCTATTTTTTATGTAGTATTAATTAATACCGCACCGCAGAAAAAAAACCTCCTTAACATTTGGATTGGGAGTAAAAAAACTTCTTAACTTTTTGCTTGGGAGTGAAAAAACTTCATGTTTTTGTAGGTTGGGAAACACTGTAATACGTTTTTATAAATGTTGAAATAACAAAACAAAACAACAACAAACAAACAAATTAAAAAATACACAAACATCAAAGCAAACAAACAAACAAACAAACAAACAAACAAACAAGCAACCAAACAAATAAACAAAAGATATAGATCTACACAAATAAAGATAAAACATTATGATCAAATGCATAAATTAATGAACACAAGTTTTGAACAAGCAAAAGCACGTAAAAGGTGTTCGTGAATTGAGGACTAGTGTAAAAGAAACAAATACGTAGCAAGTATAATAACCATTTGGTACATATACATAAGACATGCCATACAATCAATGATGTACGTTTATCCAAGGAAACGTGTGAAAGGTGTAATAAAACAAGGCATCAGAAATAGTAACATGTTTAGACTAAGTGAGAACGTAATGTACCATGACTAAGGAATGAACAATATCTGTCTTTAAAAGTCTTTGCCTTGACGGAATGTCTGAGAACGCTTGGAAGTGAATTCCAAAGATTAGTTCCCGAAAATAGCAGGCTAGATTTGAAAAGATGTATACGAGGCAGAGGAGCATACATTTTGTGTGGGGTCTCTCAAATTGTGTGAAGTGAATTGAGTAGAAAGAGGTTCTGGCGCTCTTCCAATAATGAGTTAAGCATCCTAACGCCTTTGTTGTACATTAATCTTGATTTAAGAGGAAGGATGTTTAAAAGTTGATAATCTTCGTTGGAAACGGAGACTTGTAATAAAATAACTTTGAGTGCTCTTTTATGTAAACTAAATAAAGGTTTAAGAGTTTTTGCACTTGCACAATCCCATAACGTTGACGCATAATCAATGTTTGATTGAATGTGAGCGTTAAAGAAGAGCTGCCGCCGAGGCGTTTGTTGTCTGCCGGTGAGAAATGAACTAATAAGTTTGACAGTTTCGATTCTGACGCCATACAATGCGAATTTTCTCAGCAATAACGTGTGTGTGAGAGAGAGAGAGAGAGAGAGAGAGAGAGAGAGAGAGAGAGAGAGAGAGAGAGAGAGAGAGAGAGAGAGAGAGAGAGAGAGAGAGAGAGAGAGAGAGGGGGGGGGGGAGGAGGGGGGGGAGGGTCGGAAGAGAGATAAAATTCACGACTTGACTGTGGTACCAATCTGCCCTTGCTAAACCAGTAAAATAAAATACCTAAAACGTACGAAGCACAAACAAAAAGAAAACAGAAAAAAATCAAACAACATAATTACATGTAATTTAGCCAAACTTTGTAGAAATGATAGTTGCCAAGGGAAAGAGAGAGAGAGAGAGAGAGAGAGAGAGAGAGAGAGAGAGAGAGAGAGAGAGAGAGAGAGAGAGAGAGAGAGAGAGAGAGAGGGTAAGGGGGGGGGGGGGGACTACAGGGTTGTTAGGGCGGGTGAGGGGCAATGATAGCACATGAACAAAATGTACCTAGGTAAATGTGCAGTCATGTAACTATATTTAAACGCCACTACCGACTGCTTAAAAAGCAGACAAAATGGCAGACACATTTGCGACACTCCAGACATCGTCAGTCTTGTTCAATATATCACACGCCAAGACGATTCAAAGAAGTAATTAACCCCACTTCGACCTTCGTTCTGCCTCTGCACACTGGCTTCTCAAACCTCTCTAGTATCAAGCAATGTAACCGGTAGAATTCACGCCGTGGATCGTGTAACTCTGCATTTGCGCCACCGCAACTTTTTATCGCTTCACGCCGACGAAGAGGCAAGCTGCAAGGTAGGTCTCTCACAGAAAATGAAAATTTGTAGGACTTTCAGGCATCATCTAGATTCTTCATTAGTACATTTTAAAGAAGTATATACTCAAGGTCTAAGGCACGTGCTTTTTTAGTCGAAATGTCAGGTTTCGGCAGTTCAGAAGTCCGATTTCTGCTGGAATTGTAGTAAAAATTGCACGATTTGTCTCTTCCTTCGTAACTTCAACGAAACAGCACTAGTTGATGCATTCCCGTGATGATATCCTGTGAGCTAAACAAGTCCTTTGTATTCTTGATGAATGATGTTGCACAATTTTGTCTTTGGGTGACGCACGCGGCAAAAGAAAACACAAACAATTAGACTTCATGTTATACGCCACCGATGCTTGGTGTAATTCGCCACCGCAATTTCACGTCTTGGATGTTATTCGCCACCGCAACTTGTCTAATGAATTGCATAATATGTTGAAGAGTTCAGTGATTCTGTCACTTCCAATTGAAAATATTGATTTGGAGTTGTTCAGTTCAGTGTATAGTTCAGCTTTTGTAGAACACGTTTCTGAGACGCACCTGGCGGCGTTTCACTCCCACATTCTTCGTCATTCTTCTTTCCCGAAAAACGTCACGTCTGTCAGAGGCGTTCTTTTCTCTTCCAGGGTCAAACTGATGAGTTTTTGTGTTGTCGCTGGTAATAGGAATGACTGAATTTTAGAATTATTTCACACACATAAACACCAACGAAGCTTAAGAATTTTAGAATTATGTGGTATTTGGCCCCACAATTTGGTTCCAATCCTGTGTGACATAAACATTGATTAAGATTGTGGAGTGTACTGCAACAAGCATATGCCTTTAAAAAAATAAAATGGAGGAGACAAAGAAATCAGACATCAGAAATGAAAATGATCATGGTCAGGGGATGTAGAAACATGTCCACTACAAACAAAATTGAAATGTTTTGGCAGTGGGTTGTAAAAACAGAATAAATAAATTAAATAAATAAATTGAGAAAAAAAATGCATACAGGGGTTAGTTTCACTGATATAAAATCAGTTGTGTTTGTGTGCGGGGGAGGGGGGGCTGATCTGAGCAGCTTGCCAGTAACTAATAATAATAATAATAATTAAATTTAATACGCGCGATTTCTCATTACGAGCTCAAAGTGCGGCGCTTTGTTTCAACACGTACGCTCACATGGTGACAATCGTACAACACACACTCACCATGTGGTACGAAGGATTAAAGCTGCAATTAGGAAATCAGAATTTGGAAAGATAATTTTTTTTAAATTTTTGCAGATGGGCACAATTAATTTACATTTTTGAAATGGTGGAGGAAAACAAACTGGTAGGACCCGGAAGAAAACCACTGACGACAAGCTTTTAATGCATAGCGTAAACCCAAATTCACTTTATGAACTGTCCCGGCAAGGGATTGAACCCGAGGCCAAGGAAATCAAGCGGATCAAGGAAATCAAGCGGATCATAGGGGCAGTACGCTATCCATCCTGCCATTCGTCACCTTACACTAAGTAATGTTCAAACCATGCGGAACGCTTTTGTACATTCTTGTATGTGTAGTCAATCTTCCGAATGTAAATGAATGCATAAGAAAACATGAGGACAAACTTTTCATCAGCGTGCCTTCCTAGAAGTGAAATCTCATTGGTGAAAACGTTGGTCTTCATGTTCTGATGTGTCTTTATTTTGCTGCGTAATCTGTTCAGATCATCACTAGCAGTCATCGATGCATTTCCCACTTGTAAATATAGTATTTTTTTTCACTCTTACGGTAATCACTGTTATATTTCCTATTGATGTCATCATACCCTAAACCTCTTGAACCCCTGAGTTTAAAACTTGCAGCACTAAAGTTAAAATGCTCCTATCAATTGCTGTCAGTTTTGTGACAAAAATAAAGGTTTAAATGCCTCCACGATGTTGTTGCGTTTGAAAATAACAATTTGCGTAGTGCGGTGGCGAATAACAAAAAATGCGGTGACGAGTTACATCTAACATTGAATTGATGCGGTGGCGAATTACAGAGAGTTGTTGACACTCTGTTTTTATCTGCTTCTTGCAAAGTATATATGGAACTATATACAGAGAAACTACACGTGGAGATTCATAAAACATTAAAGTTATCTGTGAACATGTCCAAGAATAACCAGTAATCTCCGTTTTGTTGCATTTGACGCAGAAACTGAAAATATGCCCAAAACATGGGGAAACGAGAAGAAAAACAGATCGTCACGATCACCAGGGCCATCAAAGCATCAAAAAATATATACAGAAATATAGCTAAGGATATAAGTATGTGAAATGCAACACCTGAGAACATGCTGAGTGCCTAGCATTCTAACAATTTAATTTATCATTCGAGAGACCTACCTCGCAGCTTGCCTCTTCGTCGGCGTGAAGCGATAAAAAGTTGCGGTGGCGCAAATGCAGAGTTACACGATCCACGGCGTGGAATTGGCAAGCTCCTTCTCTCTGATATATTATGCAACTCGCATACAATATATATGTACATGTCGCCTGTGGGACATTCGCCAATTTGACAATTACATTGAGACGTGTCCATAGGGAAATGAGAAAAAATGTCAAGTGGTCTGGAATACGGAGGTAAGACGAACACTTCGTCTCCGTCAGGTCCGCTTCCCTCGACGACCACTCAGTAAGCTTCCCGTTGAACACTCATCGACTACCCCCCCCCCCCCCTCCCCCCCATATCCCACTACCCATAAACTCCCCTTGAAGTCCTAACCCCCGTCCCCCATCCCTTTCTTCATCATCGGGCGTGAGTTTGTTATATATTCATGAAATAAAGAAAAACACCCCAAAACATATAAAGCTGTTGCATAGGCTATCCTTTAATGCATATAGAATTCTGAGTCACCTGTTTCCTGGCGCCGCAGTACGCATACTTTCAACGCAGGTTGGCTTCTTATCCCGATTGAAGTTCACGATTGAAAAGCAGCGGCCGAACGAAGTTGCAAACCCAACAAGTGCGATTGCGAAAGCTCAGGGAATGTTTCACGTTGCAGAGGTTTCATGGTGGAAGGGACAAAACTCGTTTTTATTTCAGGTGATCACGGTGGACGGAGTTAGCTACCATGTAAGGTTACTTTTTGTGTCACCAGAACATTGCATCAACATTGCTTTACCTCCCTATTATGGTTTTTATGGTCTATGTTGGTCTGTGTCGAGCATAACTCCGCAAATGCACGAAAACTACACTTTCTGCAATAACTTGCCATAACTTATCGATTATTGCGATATATGTATCCATTGGAGTATCTCCCAGGCATTTGAGAACTTTAAAACCAAAAAGTGGCTGCCGATTTCGCAAAATGGGCACATTTTAGAAGCCTTTACGCGATTTCGTACAGAGAGATTTCATGTATTGGGCAGCGTTTTGCCGATTACGCGAAATGGTCAAAAATGTTGCCTATTACGCGGAATCGGCAATTACGTGAATTCGGCACGAAATATATATTACCCAATATTGACGGACTGTGTGATGATATCTTCTGCTATGGTCTGTTGAGACAGTGATATCAAAATCGAGACCGAAGGGTCGAGATTTTGATATCAATGTCGAAACAGACCAATAGAAGAAGATATAATCACACAGTCAGGCAACATAATTAAGTAGGCTATAACAAAGTAAAGTAAATTAAATGAACAAAGCTCTCATATTTGCGATTCCCTTGCAATACAGATCACAACTAGAGACTGTTGTGGACAACTTTGGGAGCACTTTTCTCGCGGACATTTTGAAAGCTCAGATGGAAAATGAAATCTAATCAAGCAAATCCTAGGCCTACCTCTCTGTTTTCATCAACGGATCCACCATTTTCGACGACGGTTCGATATTTCCGAGATCGTTTTGCAAACTTGGCGTCATTGTGGACCCAGGTCAACCTGCTGTTTATTCTCACTGATTTGGTTCCTTTCAACATTTCGCCCGCGATCAACTCTTCGGCGATGACGTCCTACTTGTACACATTTAGCAAAGGGAGGTTATTTGTAATGAGAGTTATGTTCCCTTGTGTTGGAGTTGAAAATTCTCTCTCTCTCTCTCTCTCTCTCTCTCTCTCTCTCTCTCTCTCTCTCTCTCTCTCTCTCTCTCTCTCTCTTAATCAATAAAATGTCTTACGTCTTACGTCTTAATCAATCAATCAATCAATCAATCAATCAGAAAACAAGGCAATGAATAAAGAAATGATCAGAGAGAACTGAACTGAACTTTTTTAATGCAGGATTTGAGATTGAAGGAACACAAAAATCCGTCAGTCGATTAATCAAAGAAAGAAAGAAAAAAGATAAGACAAAAGTGAAATCATCTTAAAATTGAATTTTGAAGAGTCAAACTAATATTTGTTCAAATACTACTTCACACACTAATGACGATGCGTTAGACTGATAATGATGATGATGATGATGATGATGATGATGATCATGATGATGATCATGATGACGAAGACGACGATAACGGTGACGAAGAGAGAGAGAGAGAGAGAGAGAGGGAGGGAGAGAGAGAGAGAGAGAGACAGACAGACAGACAGACAGACAGACAGAGACAGAGACAGTGCGACAGAGAGAGAGGGACAGACAAACAGGGCGACAGAGAGTTTAACACCAAATCACAAAAATCTATATTACAAGAACATCATGCTGCAGGGTGAAGGGAGGAGGCCAGGGGGTGAGTTTGGGGAGGGGCTACACTTTGTCGAGACGAAGGTCACAATTAAACGACGGTAGTCTCTTGAAATTTCTCCACAATGGCATCTTTTTAAGAACATTCAGAGGCACACGGTAAAAGCACTGGACATGATCAGCATAAGCCTCTCAGCAAAACATCCCACGCATTGAGACATTGCGACAGACGTAAGAATCACGGTCAAATATTCACCGAAGACGGAGTAAGGCTACCTGTGCGGCTGGGTGATTGAAAATGATCGTACAAGTATAATCATCCCATTTGGATGACTGAGTCACCTTCTCTGTACCAAATGGTCCAGCGATTATTAAAGGCACACTGCTTCTCCTCACCACCACAGAGATTTGGCCAGGCTTTAACGTTGGATATATATTATATATATATTATATACATTAAAGACAGAAAAAAGACAATCCCTACACAAACCAAAATACAACATCCTGGCTACTTAATGTGGTTAGTCAGAATTGTTTTAATGAATTAATTTCTTTAAAAGCCACTGGTGGCTTATACGAAAATAATTCATAAAAAGTCTCACCTAGCACTAAAGCACCAAAGCTGTTATTTTGTTGTTGTTAAATGTGACTAAGTAGAGCGATGGTCTCAGTGTCCCTTGTAAAACCCTGGTCAAATCTGAGATGATGAGCCGAACTTGTTTCACGAGAACGAGTGTGCCTTTAAAGGTCCTTGTCTACATCTTTATACCGAAATCGCCTTTTGACCATTAAAATGCAGAGTCTATTATCTACAAATATCAACAATACACCCCCTTTCGATCAGGAAAGACGAAGCCAGTGTAGCCGTTTGAAAATTCATTGTAGTATTCCAGCGTAGTACTCATAGTAGGATATCCTTATTTGGAAAATGCCAAGCGCAAAACTCCTCTCAAATCCCGTGCATTTCGTGCGTTTAAAAAAAAGCGTAGACAGCGCTCCAGTGTCAAACTGTTGCTGCACTTGTTTGGGCGTGGCTATAAGCATAGTGACATGAATTTGATTGGTCAGTATTTTTAGGCAAAGCACATGTTCTCAGCAAACAGAAAACAAAATATTGGAAGCGTGAGTCACGCTACCCA
>NC_090248.1:12086634-12101634 GCF_037325665.1 Littorina saxatilis
TTTTTTTATTAATTACTTATTTTGAAAGCCAATAGTTTTTACGAGAAGGAATACGCTTTTTACTCCAACGCTCCAGTGTCAAATATTCATCAGCTCGCTTAAATTCAATCGTTTAATCATCCGTGGGTAGATAATGCCGCGTTAAATTGTTACCACCAAGTTTTAATAGAGCATGCGGCTTTTAAGCTGGTAAATCTGTACAAATGTGTCGTTTACATTATTATTCATATTGCTATTCTGACGTGAAATTCTGTGTTGAAACTATTTTTTGTCAGCGACAGCTACGGCATTATACTTGTCTCGTCAAAAAATTAGGCCTTATTGCTACGCTGAAAACAAAATAGCCGTTAATGATCTTATTAGTAGTCAATTGCGCACTGACTGCCACGCTCAAAAAAATCATGTCTGACCGTTCCCGACTCGTGCGTACAGGACTTGCGAGTCCAACAGGTGCCATGCCTACCAAGGCTGCACATACCTGTAATGGATAATGGGACTACATCAGAGCCCGGGATAACATTTATTTACAGACAATAGAACTTTAATTGTTCACTCGGATATAAATTATAGATGAACGTTAATTTCCGCTTTGAGTTTGCGACCGATCGATACAAGAAATCGTAGGCTACAACGAATGCACACGTGCTTTCGTTTGATAATTTGTTACAGAAATAAAGCGCTTTTTATGAGAAAAACAAGAAATTCCTCTGATAGGAAAAACACCCCCGTCAAAGGGAAATAACCTTCTCAGTTGGTGGCAGTGAGAATGGTTATTTCCCTTTGACCAACGGGGGTGTACCTCTATAAGTCCTTGTATAATTTTAATCCACCAATAACTCCCTAACCGTGTGTTTGACTGGTCCCAATTTTTGTAAGGACCGTCTCAGGAATGTATAGAACCTGTTCACCAAGTTTGGTGACGATCGGTCCGTTCATTCTTGAGATCTACTTGCGAACACAAACACACAAACACATCGACCGAATCCTATACACACCCCTATACCGGGGGTGTAAAAACCCACATACTCGGTAAAGACGAAATTCTATCAGAACCTCATCATGATCTAGTGAGTTTTCTACATTCTGTGCTAAAATGTCACTTTCATTGTCACCGAGCACAGAATATTCTCCTTCCTGCGGCCGAAAGCTGACAGCAAATCGGCGTGTTTAACATCCAATACCCTTGTACACTGTCAGGCAGAAAATTGATACCCCCCGCGGGTTGGGGGGAAGAATTTACCCGATGCTCCCCAGCATGTCGTAAGAGGCGACTAACGGATTCTGTTTCTCCTTTTACCCTTGTTAAGTGTTTCTTGTATATAATATAGTCAATGTTTGTAAAGATTTTAGTCAAGCAGTATGTAAGAAATGTTAAGTCCTTTGTACTGGAAACTTGCATTCTCCCAGTAAGGTAATATATTGTACTACGTTGCAAGCCCCTTGAGCAATTTTTTGATTAGTGCTTTTCTGACAGCTTGTTACACAAACATTCTTAAATCATAAAAGAATTCTTTTTTCATCAAGACAAGATCAGAACAATTCAAAGTTTTGAAAGTTTAAAAAAAGAAACGCCCGGAAGCAGGGTCACGCAAGGTCGTGGTTCTCGTAGCAGACGACGGTTTATGCCTATCGCCAGTTCCTCTGAACAGTCAAAAGCCATCGCTAGAGTTCTTGTGAACTACAGCCGTTTGTTTCGTGCAGTCAGAGGTACATAATAACGTGCTATTGCAGATAAGCTCACATCGAGTCGCATTCAAATTACTAACTGACGACTACATTGTGAAACTGGATCACACGGGTTCACGATGGCTCAGGGGTAAGATACACCAAGCAATGATAAATTCTTTGAAAATTGCTCGCTCTTTACGGAGGGCACCTAGGATGTTCTCAATCGGTGAGTGTTTAAATGAAAGGGTGTTTGTAGTGTGTTAAAGCCTGACAGTATCTGTGATGGTTTACGGGAGGCTTAGGCCTACTGTGCCTTTAAACTCAAGTTGAGACTCCGTAAATGCCCTAGCTTCAGACTTAACGCTCTAGTGAACACACACGTGGTTCCGAAATCAGTGATCGAACTCCAAGCGAACGATTCAAGCGTGCACTGACCATGACTGAACTCAGGTACAGCCAGTAAAATCTGAAATCCAGTGCTGGAAGTTAAACATAATATAGGCTACAACTCACTATGCGATTCGTAGCCGATTGTCACACGTCACTGTTCCGGAACGAAACACAACACCGAAATCCTCACAGCATTCACACCACTGAGTTACATGTATATTCACACTCATGTATTCAATTACCACTGACTCGATCTGCACTGACAGTGCAAGTAGTACGTCAGTCAGTGTAGGGCAAAGACACTGTACTGCACCCTGTGTAGACACTTTCTAGGACTTTGCGGCACTGAGTCGGCTTGGCTCAAGTCATTCAAATCTTGCTATTGACCTGTCGTTCCAGAGACCAAATGATTGACTGACCGACACTTTGAGCGTGAACTTGATGGCGAAACTAATAGTCAGGCACACAACAGGAACTAAACTGCCATCAGACTGTTTACCGCCGGACACAACGTCAGTCACACTGTCAGTTGCAACGAATTCCAGCGACAGAAGCGATAAGCACACATGACAGCGTATAAATATGGCAGATGAAAATGAACATGAACAACAGATACGATAGATTGTTCGCTCAATCATTCACTCAAACACTAGGACAGTGAACTTCAAAGGAAAACCACGACCACCGCCATGCGCTAATTCTTTCCTTTCACACAGGAAGCCCTTGTGTTGTTTGCAGGAAGGCGCGCTTTTTTCACCGGCTGACGCTGTGGAGTTTCCCTACTACCATTGCCACTACAGGCACATGAGGACGATGATTATTGACACAACAGTGTCACTGGCCGCCGCGTTTGGTTTAAAAAGTGGGTGTCTGACACATTTGACACTACACAGGGACAATCTTGTAGTGTCTGACACATTTGACACTACACAGGGACAATCTTGTAGTGTCTGATGGTTCTCTTCATTCCAGCTATAGCCACAGGCACATGACATATATGGGTGTGTGGTGAAAGCATTGAGGACATGATCTAGCCGTACAGTACTGATTGACTCTTCAGTCAAGTCTCGTCTAGGATATATGACCACATGCGGATAGTCATAAACCACATCAATGCCACTGGCTGGTTTGACGTGAAAGATGGGCGTCTGATGAATCTCATCACTGTCCCAGCTATAACCACAGACACATTTATAACACAGATGCGGGGTGAACTGAAGTATTGTATTTGGGGATATGATCATGAGTTCAGTGTGTTGAAGGCTTTCCTCGTCCCAAGCGGCCACAGGCACATGTGTACACACAGTGTTTGGGCACATCAATGTCACTCGTTAGGCGGCCTGGCGACTTGATGGGGTAAGGGTGTAACGCGTTCAACTTTCTCTCGGCAATCAGCTCTCTCAGATTCGATATAGTGTATGTTGTTTCCTGGTCAAATCAAAGAAGTTCCCTTATTTAAGCCGGGAAGACTGAAAGCATGCCAGTTTCTTGCAAGGGAAGGACATTGGTGGTGAAATTCAATAGATTTCACCCCAACATTCGATTTCTTCGAAAACGTGCACCGAGTGGTTACGTCCCTTGAAAGAGAAGGAGAGGAATAAAGCAAATTTATAACAAATGTTGGTTGAACGAATTTGACCAAAGAATGTACGGTACCTCAGTCAGTGTCGGGTGCTAAAATAATTGGGGACACGATCTAGTTATTGAGGACTCTCAGTCCTTGTCTCACATGAGGACATATAGGCACATATATAGGCCTACCACTGATTTGAGATGAACAAAACAGGAATGTTAACTGAGGTTCTCCTCATGCTGCATAAAGAGAATCATGAGGGGCTTTGTCAAACCATAGGCACAGGGAAAGGGCTGTGTACATGCTCTGTGTACGCAACCTGACGCAACTCACAGTGCTGACACTTTTTCATGTGCCTGTGCCCAACCCTCCCTTTTTACTCCAAACCGGTGTATCATGTGCCTGTGGTTATGAGACATCACAGGAATGCGATGTTTGTTTGTTTCGATTTTTGTTTTTTATTTTTGTGTGTCTTTTGCCGTTGTGTGTCTTTTTCTTGTTTTGTCGTTAGATACTTCAAAGACTGTGACGTGACACTTGAGGCTCTAAGTCAGCTCGTGTGCCTCTTATTTTCACGTCAGTGTTGAGATGATGCTTGTGAAAAAGGATGGTACTCCGGTTCAGCTCAGTTCACATTCGATAGCATGTCAGCTGGTTTTAAAACGGTGTCTATCTTAATTGATCAACGTCACACGTACTTTTCAACAAGTAATTCACTTAGTGTGTGTGTGTGTGTGTGTGTGTGTGTGTGTGTGTGTGTGTGTGTGTGTGTGTTTGTGTGTGTGAATGTGTGTATGTGTGTTTGTGTGTGTGCGTGTGTTCGTGTGTGTGTGTGTGCGTGTGTGTGCGTGTGTGTGTGTGTGTGTGTGTGTGTGTGTGCCGTGTGTGTGTGTGTGTGTGTGTGTTAATTATAGTCATATTCCTGTTTTTACACTTTCATTTTGTATAAACGTTTGTGAGGGTGTCAATGTGTGATCAGGAAAGCATTCCTGTGTTAAAAAAAAATTAACATAAAATACAAACACATGATGACAACTCAGGCTGTTTAATAACCCTGAACGAAATTTCCGATCTCATCATGTACTGCCAATTCCATTCTACCAGCTTAGTCTCCTATAAGATTTATTGGCTATTAAATCAAAGATCGATCTACAACTCCAAGAAAAGATGGTACACTGAAGTAAGGTATTACATCAGCATAGTATGACCCGTCGGTAAAAGAGTGTCTGGTCAACACTTTATGTTATCCTTTGTACAGAAGTTTATCACACGAGATAATGCGTTTGATTGTCTCATTTGTTTGTTTGTTTGTTTGTTTGTTTGTTTGTCACCATCAGAACGTACCGCCTGGAGTATAGCATCGTGATATCATAAATGCAAATTTTCAGAGATAATAACCAAAAAGTCACTAATCACACACCGTCAATATGGACAAATGAAGGACGTTCATAATTATTTCGTGGTCCGAAATCGACTCCGCGTCTTCTGAACTATATATGGCCCGAACGAACGACAACGGCGGCAAACGAACGGATGGACATCGAATGAAAAAGAATTCTAAATGCAAACCAACCCCCCCCCCCCCTCCCTCCCCTCATACCCACTCATCCACCGCCTCACACACTCAAGAGTTAAATGTAGAAGACAGAATACATATAAATGAAATTGTCAGTGATAGAAAAGAGACAGAATACATTCAAACCAAGTGTGTCCCCCCCCTCCCCCCCCCCCCCCCCCCCGGGCCTCCTTCACTACCCCGTTGCTATTTCCGCCCCCAAAACAACACAATCCAACCAGCCAACCAACCAACGTCGGAGTAATGCAACGACTGAGCCAACCAACCAACCCATCAATGAAACATATCTCAGACAATTAAATTATTTCTTTGAACAGTTAGTGCCGATTTTTATTTTTATTTTTTATTTTTTTGAAGAAAGGAAGGCAACGAATCAATCATCAGTGAAGAGAGCAATTAAAGGCCGGTATAAGAATGACACTTACTCTTAATGAGTTCCAAGCAGTACATGGGCCAAATCTGGACACACAGGTACGACATGGCAAAGTAATCCACTGGTACAGACTTCTCTTCGCTCTTGTTTCTCTCGCGGGATCTTCTTCATTCGGGCCGCGTTCTTCCACCGTCGCCATATTGACTCGAATCTTTGATTTCACACAATTTACGGCAACCGTAAACCGTCAAACAAAATCACATTAAATGACACTTCTTTTGTGAGCCGCCATCAATCCGTTTAACTGCGATTTCTCTTCGTACTCCACACGATTTTCACAGTATCATTATTAACGATCTGTTCAGTTTTTTTTGTCTCTGCCGGTGTAAAAGCCATTGCATGTTTTACTGATGAGTATCAGTCGTTCCTCTGTGTGGCGTTTTTTTTAGACGACATCGCCGGTTTTGAGTCATCCGATCGAAACGAAAGTTTGACGCGACATGGGACCAAAGAAAATTATGCTGAAACGGGGGCTGAACAGTAGAGGGTGGTAGTGACGCGCATGTACAAAGGTACCCGAGCGTAACGCCGCCTTTCTTGACACACTGAGGCGTCACTGAGATACCCAGCGGGACTCAAACGATACAGTTCGATGGATAAATAAAGGAGGTCACTAGCATTCTACTCCACCCGAATCGTTTTTGCGTTTTTTTCGCACCGTCATGTCATATGATGGCTTTTTGCTAGTGTGTTATGTTCTATTTTAAATCATACCCAACTACGCGAGGCCGAGTTGAACAACTTTGACGAACGGAGGGGGGGGGGGGGGGTGGGGGGGTGGGGGGGTGGGGGGGGGGGGGGGGGGGAGATAGCGCGTGGGGTAGGATTAACTGCACTTGAAGCTGAAGAAATAAGACCTGTGAAATCTTTGGATTCCGCGTTTTGATGAATAGACCTGGGTAGGCAATAGCAAAAACTACCAGTCTAACAAGTTTTCGCGTCCGACTGAAATGCAAATACTGATGTGACTGTTAAAAAGACAAAATCTGTTACATAGCTCCCTTCCTTTTTACTAATGCGGAGGCGACAGAAACGTGTTTAAACCGGACTTTACAAACCGTTACACCCACTTCAAACACATACTATCAACGTGTGTGTACTGTGACATGTGTGTGTGTGTGTGTGCGTGTGTGTGTATGTATTGTATGTGTGTGTGTGTGTGTATGTGTGTGTGTGTGTGTGTTTGTGTAATAGAAGGCTCGCGTTTGTGTGTGTATGCACGTGCCCGCGCACCTGTTCGTGTGTTAGACAGGTTTTACCTTCAATTACTACCTATAGGTAGTCTAAACTTCACTAAAGAAAGCTACGTGCCCGAGGCCATTGTTGTTCACATAACAATGAGGGGTGGGGAAGTGTTTTCGAAGTAGTCATTAAGTCAACTAAGAAGGAGAAGTCAGAGAGAGGTCACTAACTTCACCCTGAAGCGAACTTTATCTGACTGTACTGTATACATCTGAATTGAAGACACAGCCAACTTTTTCTCGCATGTTTAACGGTGATAGACTTTCAGTGTGTTTCCAGAGCATTAGGCCGATCTCGATATTAATAAGCCTGAATTAAACGTGTATATTCTACAAATTCGACACATTGCGTTGACTCACAACTTTTGATAGTTTAGACATTTTTAAAAGTCATCGATACATTAAAATAGGAGACCCAAACTAGTTACGAACACAGTGCAAGATGAGCGCAAATGCGGGTGAGAGTGTGAGAAACTGACGTATATAGTACACTGAATTACTTTCATAAGTTTCTGTTGAAGCTGCGTTTCACATCACAGAGAGAGAGAGAGAGAGAGAGAGAGAGAGAGAGAGAGAGAGAGAGAGAGAGAGAGAGAGAGAGAGAGAGAGAGAGAGAGAGAGAGAGAGAGAGAGACAGAGAGAGACAGAGAGAGAGACAGAGAGAGAGAGAGAGAGAGAGAGAGAAAGAGAGAGAGAGAGAGAGATGGAATAGAGCAAGAAAAACCATTTAAACTTT
This sequence comes from Littorina saxatilis, assembly GCF_037325665.1. Classification (NCBI taxonomy): domain Eukaryota; kingdom Metazoa; phylum Mollusca; class Gastropoda; order Littorinimorpha; family Littorinidae; genus Littorina; species Littorina saxatilis. The sequence goes on from NC_090248.1 coordinate 12,094,252, forward strand.
TTCCCATCTCGCCAAATGCACAACCTGCTATACTAGGTCATTGGCACTTCATCCGGAATAAGAATGATACGCAGCGAAAAAGATTATCTCTAAAGTTGAATTTGTAATTGTTAGTTTTCCCTTCTCTTACATTTTCAAAGGAGCACTTGGATCATCGTACGAGTTTTGATACAAGTATCAGCATTCGTAATGATAATGTAAAATTTGAAAGCATGTAAACTATAATCTCACTACAAAATCTCCAAATCTATGATAAATGCTTCTGTGGGTGGTTCTTTGCTTCTTGCTCTGTGATGGAATTCGACAAGAAAAGCTATCGAGTGCCGTCGAGTGGGCGCTATGTCTGATTTAAGCCTAAACATGAAAGAAGATCCTACAGACACGTACTAAGCCTACGGAAATAACACCGTCTGATATAAAAATACAATTATTATCAAAGAAAAGCCTTGTGCTAGTGGATATTTCCAAATACAATCCAACTATTCCGGTTTCAGACACTTTTGTAGCAGATAAACTTTCTCTACGCATATCTTTGCGTTGTTTCAAGTAGTCACAGACAAATCCGAACGAAAAGCTGTACCACGTAAAGATTTTTGAACAAAAGTCTCGTTTTCAAAATAATCGTAATTTCTCCCTCAAATTCAAGTACTCATTGGAACGAAACTCAGTGACGAAAACTGATGATTGCACGAGATGCATGCAAAGCGAAGGGACTGAACTCTTGATGAATTATTGATGAAAGCAGACGTGACAGTCATAATGGAGTTTTGTACCGTCGGATGTTTGTTGCATTTTAATGTCAGGTCAGCACTTTGTTTTGCATGTAAGTGGGCATCCTGAACTCAGGTCAAAATGAGTTCGGCTCATTCTCTCCCTGACCGGACGCTACAGTCCTACGCGAATCTATCAAAACAAAAATACAGAGTTATCTCCCATATGGTTTTCGCGAGGACTGATCACAGGCGGAAGGTATCGTCAACTGGACTACTGATAGTAGTAGTCCAGTGGACGATACCTTCCGCCTGTGGACTGATCTAAATTTGAGATCAGTGTTCCGCGAGACGAAAATGATTGCAGATTGGCCGCCTTCGACAGTGATCACCGTTCTGTTCTTCACAGTTATGATAAAGACATCGTTCTAAGGTCAAAACAAGTCGAAATTTTGGGACTGCTGCCGGAAGGAGACCGTAATATATGGTTTCATCACTGTCAACTGGTTAGGCCAAAAAAAAAAATTGTCTGTTTTGGGTAACATGACCAAAAAAAGTAGGGTCGGTAGGTAGGAAGGTTTTTTTTTTGTTTTTGTTTTTTTTTTTTGTTTTGTGTGTAAATGCTATGTTGGCTGAACATTCACTTCTTATATTTGATGAATACATGTTTCAAAACTAACGTATAAATAAAACAGAGAGAAAGGGAGAGAAAGAAACGCCAAATGTCTCTTTTTAGCATTTTTACCTCTTTTTTTTTTTTTTTTTTTTTTTGAAATCAAAAAAAAGTTTTTGGGTCGGCGCCAAATCGATAGGGTCGGTCGGGTTACCCTAAACAGACAATTTTTTTTTTTGGCCTTACAGAAAAAAGCGTCTGCTCCAGTGAGCGCCAAAACCAAACGGTTAATTATCACGTGACACTTTTGCCATATTTAGAGTTGTTTGCACAGTAAATACAGCCGCGAAAAATAGCTCGCTTGAAACTGTCTTACATATCAATTCCTTTGTAATTTAAAAATTACAAAACACCATGAAAAATCATTATCGACGATCGCGAATCTGCTTATATCAATAATACATTACTAAAAGCTCTAAATATGTAAAAACAAAATCGGTTTCAGGAAACTCAAGGCATCCTGTCAGGGAGAGCATGAGCCGAACTCATCCTGAGTTCAGGATGGTAAGTGGGCTATTCGGGGGTAAAATGAAAGAACAATGTCCCAAGTTCAGGGAAGCTGTTGCCAGATACCAACATTTACATTACAGACTGTCTCTGTCCTTTTGTCTTGACAGAAATGTGTAGAGACTATTGTTCATGTGCATGCGTGCATGTGTGTGTGTGTGTGTGTGTGTGTGTGTGTGTGTGTGTGTGTGTGTGTGTGTGTGTGTGTGTGTGTGTGTGTGTGTGTGTGTGTCCCTAGCCTACCTTACCCAGTCACGAACACGCAGACAGCCAGGCAGTGATGTAATGATCACTGTTTGATATAGACACCGATCCATGTTAGCAGTACGTTCCTAAGTGAGCATTCGGGCATTGCAGACTTTATGTACACTAATTTTCCTCACAGTGACTGACATCTTTATATATATACGACTAGTGTCTGTGTGTGTGTCTGTCTGTGCGCGATGCACGGCCAAAGTTCTCGATGGATCTGCTTCAAATTTGGTGGGCTTATTCAGAGAGACCCCGGACACAACCTCATCGATGAGATATTTCAACACGTGCTCTCAGCGCGCAGCGCTGATCCGATTTTGGTTCCACCTCAGCTATTTTGGTTCCACCTCAGCTACCCGGGCCCCCATACCGACACACCATAGCCGCTACACCACATCACAACGCCAAAGTTCTCGGTGGATCTTTTTCAAATTTGGACACCGTATTCAGCTACACCCCGGACACAATATCATCGATGAGATATTTCAACACGTGCTCTCAGCGCGCAGCGCTTAACTGATTTGGGTTTTTGTGTTCATTTCACCATTATAAGTAACTCTTCCTTATCTTCTCCAGTGTTTGGCGTTTATCTCCCTTCCTTCGTGTGGCTTTCCCGTTCAGTTGTAAGTTACTACTATTTTTAGAATGTCACTGCGCTGTCCACTGCGCTGAGCGTCTTCGGATATTCCCGGCGTTCTGTTACTGTTACTATTTTTAGAAGGTCAACGCAGTGTACAGAACGTAAATTGGACCCGTAAATTATCCTCACTGTAAAAGTGCAAAGGTCGAATCAATTTATAGCCACGCGAAAAATACACTGTCATCTATCTCTCTATAGATACGGCTTCTCTGTGTTTTTGTGTGAGTGTGTGTTAGTGTGTGTGTCTCTATGTGAGCAACACCTGTGCATTGTTCAGTTCTGTTTGTGATGTGGTCTGGCGGCTTTTGTGTAATTTTATGTGCTTGCTGCTGTGCCGACTGGTCAGGGACTCGGACATGGGGCTGTGGGTATAACTAAGCCCAGATTATCACATCAGCGTGTTTCAGTTTGAGGTCGAGTGGCTCCCGCCATCCCTCCTGATTCCAGCGACTACCTTCTAGACAACATATCCTCACCCAAGGCCCACTAGTCGCCAAACTGTACATATTGTTTTTATTACCACGGCCTTCGTGGCTTACATCTTAATCCTTTTATTTGTAAAAAGTTTTGAGATTTATTGTTCGTGTTCCTCTTACTTGCTCATCTATTTGGTTTTATTGGTGATCCTGAAAGGTTCCACTTTTTAACTCGATTTGAAATTAAAAAAATAATATTACAAGCCCGTTATTCAAGATATAGAATACAGACTTATAATTCTTACCAAGAAACATCTTAACTACTTTTCATTTTAACAAATTCCACAGAGCATTATCAACTCAACCCCACCCCCTGCCCTCCTCCCCTTATTTTTTGTTTCTTTCTTTCCTCTTTTTGAAAGCGGACAAACACTCAAGTCCTTAATGGCTCAAAACCGTAGGACTTTTAATATTAATCTTAACGTAATTTTATGTACTGGCCTTTCTTTGAGAAGCCATAACTTGCTCAGTCCTGTTTGAGTGGAGTTCGCCTCCAAAGGTGATTAACACGGTTACATTCGTCAACAAGGATGTTACTCGATATGGTCACTGAATCATTTTCGTGCTATTCCCATTCCACGAATCTGGGAGGGACCTAAGCTTGGCGGGTCCATTGTTCGGACCCGGCGAAGCCGGCGTACGGCTCTAAGTACTTCTTCCCGGCGAAGCCGGCTACCCGGCGAAGCGGGTATTCATTCTAGTCTTTATATATACGACTTGTGTCTGTGTGTCTGTTCGCGATGCACGGCCAAAGTTCTCGGTCGATCTTTTTCAAATTTGGAGACCGTATTCAGCTACACCCCGGACACAACCTCATCGATGAGATATTTCAACACGTGCTCTCAGCGCGCAGCGCTGAACCGATTTTGGTTTTTCTCTGGATCCATTCCCAGTAACTCTTCCTTATCTTCTCCAGTGTTTTCAGCCGCGTTTATCTCCCTTCCTCCGTGCGGTGCGCCAGCAAAGCCGGCGTACACCCGGTATAGCCGGGTCCCCGGCGTAGCCTGGTATTCGGCTCCACTTCTTCCCGGCGCAGCCGTACCCGGCGAAGCGGGTATTCATCTAGTAACTCATATTTCCCACTGCTAATATGATCTTGGACAGTTGACCAGAAGCCTACGGTTTGTAATCGATTTGGTTACGGTAAATTTTGATGATCGTCTGCAGGCACATTTCAGGTATGACCTATATTTTGTGCCGAAAATGGGAATCCGCTTAGAGGGTGCAGTTATTGTTGAAAAACTCCGTGCGGAGTAAATCTATCCGTACATGTCAGGTGTCTGCTCACACAAGAGACTGCTCTATTAATGCTGTTCCACACACACACCCACACACACCACAACCACAGACACACCCACAACCCCCCCCCCCCAAACACACACACCCACAATCCCCCCCCCCCCACACAACCACAGACACACACCCACAACCCCCCCCACACACACACACCCACAATCCCCCCCACACAAAGAGACAGAACCAGAGACACACAGATACACAAAGACACACACACACACAATCCCCCCCCCACATACACAACCACAGACAAAGAGACACAACCAGAGACACATATACACAAAGACACACACACACACACACACACACACACAGACAGACACACAGACACACACAATCCCCCCCACACACACACAACCACAGACACAAAGAGACACAACCAGAGACACACAGACTCACAAAGACACACACACACACACAGACATACACACACACACACACACACACACACACACACACACACAGACACACACACACACACACACCGCGTGACAAGAAGTAAAGGCAAGGCATTCCCCGTGTCACCAAGCCGTACGTACTTGCCTGTCCTGTACGTGTAACGTAGGATGATCATAGGATGAACATCGTTTGTTCATTTCCATCCTTCCTGTTCCCACAGGTGCCAGGAGCCTGGTTCCACATAACTCGCACGTGACTTACTGTTAATGTCCACCATAAAGACCATCCCCTCCTCATCGTGGTATGGTGGTGAAACAGAACCAAGCTATGCCGTCGGAAGAAAATCACTGAAATTTCACTGTCCCTAAAACGTGGGGGTGTTTTTCATTGTGAGAAGTATACCGGTAGGGTTCTCCCATGGCGGACGGGTTGGTTGCTGGCTAACGGGGCTCTGGTAAAGACGGAGATGTGCTGGATAGTACCGGTGTGACGGCACAGAGGCCCAAGGACACAAGCGGTCATCTCAGCAACCTCCAAACGGGCAGACTGGACTCGACAACCATGGTAGGTAACCAGTCTAGGAGAAGGAAAACTCCGAAATAAAACCACGGGCAGACCAAGCTCAACAGCCCAGGAAGGCAATTGGTCTAAGGGAGGGACCCCTGATCAACGTCCATGGCCGAAGCCGGAGATGCGGGACCCCCTGGGTGCCAAAAAGCGCTGCATCACGCAAATCACAAAAGTGAACGACGAAGAAGAAGACTGTTAATGTTGTGTATATGTGGAGCGCTTAGCTCTCTTCAATACCAGATCGTGAAAACAAATCCATGTGTATAATCCCCTTACCCTGTACTGGATTCAGTTTTGACGTTTAAAAGTTACTGTCTATGGGCACAGACATTACCAAATTTACGTAGTTTAAATCTAAATAACGCAATCAATACAGACATGTATTGGATACATATATGTACGGTGCATATTTATTTTCCATCTCATTGTTTTAATGAAACTTAGTCAAACCACCTTTCAAAGATTAGGCAAGCACCGTTACCTGGTTAATACCAATCACAGACACAGGAACATGACTTGCGTAATAACGATACAAGTGTTCTTATAGTCAGAAATTCAGTTAGTCAGCCAGTAAGAGAACATTTCTCTCTAGCTAAGCAATACAGTTTTGGTTAAGGTTTCAATTTGGTTCGTTGATTTTATTCGTGCAGTGTTTTTGAAACGTAAAAACTCTTAAAATTATGAGACTGAATGGCGTAGACGCAATTATTTTATTTTTGGGTCTGTTTCAGCCAATGTGTCCCCAAACATGCCATAATGTGGCTAGACTCGATACTGTTGGGTCTGTTTCAGCCAATGTGTCCCCAAACATGCCATAATGTGGCTAGACTCGATACTGTTGGGTCTGTTTCAGCCAATGTGTCCCCAAACATGCCATAATGTGGCTAGACTCGATACTGTTGGGTCTGTTTCAGCCAATGTGTCCCCAAACATGCCATAATGTGGCTAGACTCGATACTGTTGGGTCTGTTTCAGCCAATGTGTCCCCAAACATGCCATAATGTGGCTAGACTCGATACTGTTGGGTCTGTTTCAGCCAATGTGTCCCCAAACATGCCATAATGTGGCTAGACTCGATACTGTTGGGTCTGTTTCAGCCAATGTGTCCCCAAACATGCCATAATGTGGCTAGACTCGATACTGTTGGGTCTGTTTCAGCCAATGTGTCCCCAAACATGCCATAATGTGGCTAGACTCGATACTGTTGGGTCTGTTTCAGCCAATGTGTCCCCAAACATGCCATAATGTGGCTAGACTCGATACTGTTGGGTCTGTTTCAGCCAATGTGTCCCCAAACATGCCATAATGTGGCTAGACTCGATACTGTTGGGTCTGTTTCAGCCGATGTGTCCCCAAACATGCCATAATGTGGCTAGACTCGATACTGTTGGGTCTGTTTCAGCCGATGTGTCCCCAAACATGCCATAATGTGGCTAGACTCGATACTGTTGGGTCTGTTTCAGCCAATGTGTCCCCAAACATGCCATAATGTGGCTAGACTCGATACTGTTGGGTCTGTTTCAGCCAATGTGTCCCCAAACATGCCATAATGTGGCTAGACTCGATACTGTTGGGTCTGTTTCAGCCAATGTGTCCCCAAACATGCCATAATGTGGCTAGACTCGATACTGTTGGGTCTGTTTCAGCCAATGTGTCCCCAAACATGCCATAATGTGGCTAGACTCGATACTGTTGGGTCTGTTTCAGCCAATGTGTCCCCAAACATGCCATAATGTGGCTAGACTCGATACTGTTGGGTCTGTTTCAGCCAATGTGTCCCCAAACATTCCATAATGTGGCTAGACTCGATACTGTTGGGTCTGTTTCAGCCAATGTGTCCCCAAACATGCCATAATGTGG
>NC_090248.1:12106634-12111634 GCF_037325665.1 Littorina saxatilis
AAAGAAGAGGAGGAGACAAAACATAACGTAGACTGATGGCGAAGAAGGAGAAGAAGAAGGAGGAGGAAGAGGAAGAGGAGGAGGAACAGCAGGAGGAGTAACAGCAGCATCAGGAGGACAGACAAATTATAACGAAAACTGAAGAAATAACAGGAGGAGGAAGAAGAGTAGACAAAACATAACGAAGACTGACGGAAGAGAATAATGACGAGGAGGGGCCGAGAAGAGAAGCACCAGAAGGACACACAAAATAAGAATAAAGAAGAAAAGAAAGAAAAGCAAACCTGGCCCCAGCAAGAGGAGGTCCAGCCCCGTTAGGTGAAGTCGTTGACGGCGAATGTCGATACTGGGGAGGAAACACGCCGTACATGCGCTTGTTGGCCGGGATATTGCCCAGGTAGTTCTCCTGGAAATCCTCATCGGACATGGTCAGCCCAGGACCTTGCAGAATCTCCTCCACCTCGGGGTCAACATCTCCTGACGGCGTTCGGTTCCTGGTTGGGTAGACAAACACGGAGTCTGACTCGGAGACGACCTCAGGAATGGTCTCTATCGGAGTTCCTGGGCCAAGGAGTTCACGGGATGACCTCCGAGCAGTCTGGTTGAGGTCTTGCAGCTCCAGGGATTCTCTTCCTACGCTGTTCCTGGGGATCCCGCCTGAAGGCTTTCGAACTCGAGGGCTGATGTCGAGGGCTTCGTCACTGTAGTCTTGAGGGTCCATGGGCTCTCTTTCTGAGTCGTTCTTTAAGATCCCACCGGAAGGCTTCCGTGTGCGATGGCTGATGTCAAGGGCTTCGTCACTGTAGGCTTGAGGGTCCTTGGGCTCTCTTTCTGAGCCGTTCTTTAAGATCTCACCAGAAGGCTTCCGTGCGTGAGGGGAGATGTCGAGAACGACGTCATTGTTGTAGCCGTAGCCTCTTCCGCCGTTGTTGACGTCTGCAGCAGCTCGCTTCGGGGGGAGTCGTGGTCTCGGAGGTGGAGGACGGTCGTAAGCCGGATCAGAATCTTGTTCCGAGTCCACGCTGTTCTCCCTCGAGAATTTCCTCGGACGCGGGATAGGCCCAGTGCTGAGACGGTGACATTGGTCCTGAGAATTCCTGGTCCGCTGAGGAGGGCAAGGCGGTGTGCCCGCTACAGGAGCTTGGCGTCCTTCGTCTTCTCCATCTTCTCTGACAGCGTTGTTGATTTCGACCACCACGTCCTCAGATCTCCTCGTCAAGGGGTTTTCGGCTTCAGTCTGGCTGGAGAACGACCCGGAGATAGACCCTTGGACGTCCGACCCAGTTCGGCGTCTTCGGTTTTTCCAGTTCCTAGACGCCCAGGTGGAGGTTTCGCTGTTTTCCCTTCTTTCTTCATCATCCTCGTCCTCTACGGAGGCGCTTCTGCCGTTCTTGACGCCTCCAAGTCCTACTGCTGCTGCTGCTGCAGCACCACTTGCTGAACCCGCGACTCTTCCAGCGACGTTGGGGCTTGTGTTGGTCGTCTTCGGGACCATGTCCGGACCGGAGTCGGATTGAGGGTAGTTGCTGGGTGGGGTCTGAGCGTCGTTGTTGTCGTGGTGGAGATGGGACGGGCTAGGGTTGTCTTGGTCGACGGTGTTGTCGTCGTCATCTTCGGGCGAGTCGATGTAGAACTGCAGCTTGCGCTCTTTGGTCATGCTGTCACACACAAAAAAAAATCAAATTAATTGAATTTGAATAAGATGCACATTACAGTTATGTGACAATGTGTACTCTGTCATCAAAGTTATTTTAAAGTTACTCCCGGTCATTTCTTTGTCCCTCTATCTGTCCCTGTTTAGTTATCTTCCCCTGAACCAATACCGCTGGGATTATTGTGTGTTGTTGCTAATTGTAGGTGGGTATCGAGGCTGGTTTCTGATTGGTTGATTGTTTGAACGGGTGCGCGCGAGAGAATGAGCATGAGATGTAGCGTGGGTAGATCAGACCACTGTGATTTTCGTAGCGAGAGGTCTTGATTTTGGATTTGTGTTGTTTAGCATTTGATTGAACGATTAGGGTGTTACTGTGTTAATGTAAGGAGTGTAGCTGAGCCATTATAACGTTTATTTTGGCGAAGGAGGTATTCGAGGAGAGTTTAAAGAGAACGTTTGTGTGTGTGTTAGGAGAAGTATTGTTAGAGCTGGTTTTAATATCAGCGACCGGGTTTCGTCGGAGGACAGTTTTGTGACGGATTTGTGCGATCTTGAAGAGAGAAAGTTCTGTAAGTAGATATTGTTTCTTTTGTATTATTATATTTGCCATGTTTGATCGGTTCTATGATGTGTTCTGAGCGTATGATTGTCTCCAATGGTGTGTACGTATGTATGTGTGTTACTGTTAGCCATTTTTGACCGGCGTCAGTTTTGTTGTTGACCCGGTATGCTAGTAGTTTCCCGCGTCAGCTGAGTGTCTTTGTTCGCAGTGTAGCGTGCTTTGTGACGTCATAGGTAGAGTAACCTCCCCTTAGTAACTTGTAGAATTATGGGTCCTGAACTGACCTATCGGTCCTCGTCAGTCACACTTCAATGCTTGCAGGCGACGTGTCCTCGGCGATCTGTTGTGTAGTAAGGTCCTGTCTCCCCATCGCTCTCCCTCCCCCCCCCTCTCTCTGTTCTCTTGATAGTGTAGGTTTGTTGTGGAATGTTTGTATGGATAGGATACATTGGTAGGAATGGTGCGGTTACACTTGTTCCCTCTTCTTCTATCTCTCGTCTCCAACGCATTCAAAATAGCTCTGCCCGTCTTGTCCTACGAAAGAAAAAGAGAGATCATATCACCCCCCTCCTAAATCAGCTCCACTGGTTGCCCGTTCCTGCCCGTATCACATACAAAATCAACACTCTCACCTACAAATGCCTCCATGGTCTCGCCCCTGCCTATCTCTCCGACTCTCTTTCTCTCTATGTCCCTTCACGAACACTCAGATCATCTGCCGACTCCCTCAAGCTCAACATCCCCCACACCAAACTCAAAACAGCAGGTCAACGCTCATTTTCTTTCCAAGCACCTAGCCAATGGAACACACTACCTCTCCCCCTCCGCCAACAACAGTCCCTCGAATCATTCAAATCTGCACTCAAGACATTCCTTTTTTCCAAATAATCCATGCATTATACACTGCCCACCCCATCCCACCCTGAATAACTGTACATATTTTAATGTTTGATGGTGTGTGTGTGTGCTAGTGACTTTAAGTCTCCGTGTGTGTGAACGAGTGTATGTGCGCCTTGAGTCGCCTGTTGGTGAGATATGTGCGCGTTATAAATATTCGTATTATTATTATTATTATTATTATTATGTTCTTATATTATGTTTTCTTCTTTTCATGTGTCAACAGACACTGCCTTCTGGTATATATTAAAACTAGAGGAATACCCGGGTTCGCCGGGTGAATCGCGAGACAGAGACAGACAGCGTGGCGGTTCGCCGTCTTAGAGCACGTGTTGAACATTTTCATCCACCAGTTTGTGCCCACACAAAGGAAGGCAAGAACATACAGAGAGACAAAAGCCGCCAGACCCCATCACAAACAGAACTCTACAATCCACAGGTGTTGCCTGGCGAGCTAGCTATAAATAGGTCACAACTTCTAAGGCGAACAACTCTGCAGAGTCTGCTGTGAAGGGCGACGGTAGTCCCCCTGTCACACGCGACCCCCTTTGAATGAACTTTGTCCCCAAAGTTTCGAACCATGGACCAGCCAAGCTTAGGTCCCTCCCAGGTTGGTGGAATGGGAACAGCACGAAAACGATTCAGTGGCCTGAACATGTCATGTCGAGTCCCATCCCTGTCGACGACGCCAAATGTAACCGAGTGCCGAAACACCACAATCACCTTTGAAGGCGAAGTCCACTCAAACGGTTGAGAAATTTAGAGCTTATTTCTAAGCCCTATAATAACTGTGATGGCTTCTCAAAGGAAGGCCCGAACATACAGACACACCAAAGCCGCCAGACCACATCACAAACAGAACTCTACAATCCACAGGTGTTGCCCACACACACACACACACACAGAAGCCGTATATATATATGTATATCTATATCTATATATTTTTCGCGTGGCTATAGATTGATTCGACCTTTGCACTTTTACAGTGAGGACAACTTACGGGTGCAAGGAAAGCGTTCTGGACAGTGCAGTGACCTTCTAAAAATAGTAACGTGCAGTGACCTTCTAAAAATAGTAACGGGAATATGGATTGACGCCACACGAAGGAAGGGAGATAAACGCAAAACACTGGAGAAGATAAGGAAGAGTTAGTGGGAATGGAGCTGGGAAGATGAACAGAAAAACCAAAATCGGTTCAGTGCTGCGCGCTGAGAGCACGTGTTGAAAATTCTCATCGACCAGGTTGCGTCCGGGGTGTACCTGAATATGCCCACCAAATTTGAAGCAGATCCATCGAGAACTTTGCCGTGCATCGCGAACACACACACACACACACACACACACAGACACACAGACACAAGTCGTATATATATATACTAGAGGAATACCCGGCTTCGCCGGGGTGAATCGCGAGACAGAGACAGACAGCGTGGCGGTTCATCACAATCACCTCTGCAGGCGAAGTCCTGTCAAACGGGAGTTGAGAATTTTAGAGCTTATTTCTTAGCCCTATAATTATTATCTGTTGTGGCTTCTCAAATGCCTGAACATACAGACAGACAAAAGCCGCTAGACCCCATCACAAACAGAACTCTACAATCCACAGGTTTTTGCCCACACACACACACACAAACACACACACAGAGAAGCCGTATATATATATATGTATATCTATATGTATAAATATATAGAGATAGGTGAGAGTGTATTTTTCGCGTGGCTATAAATTGATTCGACCTTTTCACTTTGACAGTAAGAACAACTTACGGGTGCAAGGGAAGCGTTCTGGACAGCGCAGTGACATTCTAAAAATAGTTACTCAGAAACGGGAATTTGAGGTGAACGGCGCGAGACAGAGACAGACAGCGTGGCGGTTCACCACAATCA
>NC_090248.1:12116634-12154134 GCF_037325665.1 Littorina saxatilis
ACGTGTAACGATCCCTACTTTTGCTCGAAGTACGTCTAGTAGGTTGGTAAACTATTCTTGAAGTTTCAAAGCAATCCACGAAGTTATTGCTGAAATAGAGCGCTTTTTGTCAAAATATCTCTAAAACAAAACAAAAATCCCGTTTTTGACCGCTCGTGCGATCGACACTTGCATCAGTGGGTATAGCATAGCACCCGCAATACGCAAGCTAGCTTAACCAAACAACTTTTTCTGGGTAGATAATTGATTTGGCTTTCTTCTCGTATGTAAACGTTTCAAAGAATTGTCTATTGTGATTTTTTCCCGATTTTTAATTGGGCCCTTCCATTTTTGTCCAGTCGATTTTGAGGGTATCCTTAATTGAGCTGCGGTCACGTGATACCTGTAAACGAAATCTGTCAACCGAAAGGTGATCCAGATGGTCAAGTGAACGGCCTTTACTGGCATATAAAGTTTGGATGAAATGACACGGGAAATAATGCTTTAATGTGGGTTCGAAATCTGATGCAATCATTTTTTGACCAAGTTTATCAAAGCTATAAAGAGGGTCAGCATCTAATGTTGTAAGATTTAGGCAATATCTTTGTCTTTTCGAAATCAGCATACAACAAAGTATATATATGTGAGTATGAAAAACTAACGTATCTGATGATCAAACACGATTGTATGGCAAACGTTTCTCCAGCTTTGGAACATATCCCTTGATTTGTCTTGACGTCAAGCCTGTGACGTCATTTGTAAGATTTACGTAAAACTACGTTGATTCCTTTTTACATTTAGTCAAGTTTTGACTAAATGTTTTAACGTAGTCGTAGAGGGGGGAATCGAGACGAGGGTGTGGTGTATGTGTGTGTGTGCGTGTGTGTGTGTGTAGAGCGATTCAGACCAAACTACTGGACCGATCGTTATGAAATTTTACATGAGAGTTCCTGGGAATGATATCCCCAGATATTTTTTTTCGATAAATACCTTTGATGACGTCATATCCGGCTTTTTGTAAAAGTTGAGGCGGTACTGTCACACCCTCATTTTTCAATCAAAGGCCAGACTTCGGTATTGCATTTCAGCTTGGTGGCTTAAAAATTAATTAATGACTTTGGTCATTACAAATCTGAAAATTGTAAAAAAAAAAAAAAAATTTATATAACGATCCAAATTTACGTTCATCTTATTTTTCATCATTTTCTGATTCCAAAAACATATAAATATGTTATATTTGGATTAAAAACGAGCTCTCAAAATTAAAAATAATAAAAATTATGATCAAAATTAAATTTTCGAAATCAATTTAAAAACACTTTCATCTTATTTCTTGTCGGTTCCTGATTCCAAAAACATATAGATATGATATGTTTGGATTAAAAACACGCTCAGAAAGTTAAAACGAAGAGAGGTACAGAAAAGCGTGCTATCCTTCTCAGCGCAACTACTACCCCGCTCTTCTTGTCAATTTCACTGCCTTTGCCACGAGCGGTGGACTGACGATGCTACGAGTATACGGTCTTGCTGAAAAATTGCATTGCGTTCAGTTTCATTCTTTGAGTTCGACAGCTTGACTAAATGTTGTATTTTCGCCTTACGCGACTTGTTGTTTACATGTATTTGCGGGTTTTCTCTGATCAAAAATACCTTTAAACTGAAATTGTAGTCGCAAAAATAACAGAGTTATTCCAGTTTTAAAAACTATACCCCCATTTGTTAAGACCATTGTACCAGGCACTAACATGACATCATTCAATGACAGATATGCACATGATGGCTGCCATTACTATAACTAGAAATACCCAAACCTAACACATGGAAGGTTAAACTTGCTAAAAACAACAGAATTAAAGAGGATTCTTTTTGATAACACTTTTTCGTTCAGATCACGGACTATTTCTGTCATTCCCTCATTAGTTGCTATGACAGAGTGATTTTTGTGTGTGGGAATTTTGCTTTATATTCATTATTGTTCCAGCAGTAAATAACAAAACTTGACTAAATGTAAAAAGGGGAACAGTACAGTAGTTCAGTACTGAAGTTCAGCAACGGTTCAAGTGGTTCAAGTGGATATGGGACGTAAACATGATTAATAGCATCCGTTTGGAAAAAGTGGATTTTGTGTTTCTTGAGAAATAGGACACATAATTACTGTCGGAATGCACGCTCCTTTTGTTTGTGGATTTTCCCGATCGCGCGGGCAAAGAAACGCATAATTTAATTATCTGATCGCACGCGTTTCAAGTTCACACACAAACACACAACCACACCCACACACGCACGCACACACGCACGCACAAACACACACACACACACACACACACACACACACACACACACACCGTCACACACACACACACACATACACACACACACATGCACGCACGCACGAACAAACGCACGCACGCACACACACACACACAACACACACGCATGCACATACCTCCTAAGAGAGTAAGTATAGTATTTTCTTGACGTCATGTAAGTGACGTATCCGTTGATGGCACACCAAAACAACGGTGAATTATTAATTAGCAGCCATGCGAAACCGGACCCGAGTCTGCACTCCCACATGTCATGTTTCTCGGAGAAAAACATCCCGTGCAGGTGTAGGGTGTCTGTTGTTCGTAATACCTGCGTTGTGGCTGTTTTCTATGTACATCAGTGTCTCTCCGCTTTTGTCATTTGTTTTGCATTGTTGGATTGAAGAGACAACCAAATTCATAACTCTTGGTTTAAAGCTAACACATGTACATGTATGGAAGAGTAGAGCCATTTTGATTTTTCCTCAGGAAACATTCAAATTCTAGGCCTACTATACTGTGGTGGTGGCTTTGTTGTTGTTGTTGTTGTTGTTGTTGATATCGCTAATTTGAATGAAAATCAGTAAAAGTGGTTGTTGCAACTGAAAATCAGGCACAAAATACAGAAACTTCATCAATTAAATGTGTGTCAGAGTGTGTGTTTGTGTGATGTATGGATAATGTGTGCGTGCGCGTGCGTGCGTGCGTGTGTGTGTGTACGTGTGTGTGTGTGTGTGTGGGTATGTACCCTGGGAACTTACTGACATCAAGTAATAAGCCGGTTCCGTGCATATTGCTTACACGCATTCTTGTGTGTGACGTATGCACATGGGCACTCGCTTTGCCATGAGGTGCATTTCTCAGCTCTGCCGGGCCAGTTAGAGCTTTACCCTGTGTAACTTTCTGACTTCAGCTTGCACTGCAAGTCTTGATACCCCAATGTACTTCTCAACTAGTAACCCATTTTATCACCTCAGAGCGACTAAACCACTAAGGACCCGGTCGTCCCTTTGACACCCTATCCCCACAATAGAAGGATTTCCGGGAGAGGGCGTGAAAGGGAGAGAAATGTTGACGCACCTATTTTTAGCTCCCTGGGGTTAGGGTGTTTTCCAGAGATAAGAACCACCAGTGCGGCGCGCGCCTTTACGTGGAAAGGGACCTTTGCTTTCGCCACAAATCACTGCACATGTTGTGGCTATACGTTGACAGATACAGCTTATTTTCGGTTCATGAGTTTGTGTACAGAGTTGGCTTCGTTGTGTAATATGCCGGCGGTTTTCAGTGTTGAGCGGGCGTTGCTGTAGGAACGTTGTGACAGGTAAGTTCAAACGATTTAAGTATTTCGGGGTTTTACTTTATTTATTTATTTATTTATTTATTTATTAAGGAGATTTCTATAGCGCATAACTAAAAGCACTGTGCGCTTTACAATATCACTAGGTATAAGCACACGCAAACATACTCTGATTAAATAGAACTTAGCCTAACAAGACATACTAAGAACACTAAACATTTGAGTTCATACAAAAATAGAGAATTAAATTAAATACTGGACAAACGATTAAAAAAAAGCTTAAGGCCTACACCGACTACAGTGGACTATTTCGAATACAAAAATTTAGTTAACTATAAAAGGCTGTGCATAAAACTCCATAATCCTAACGGAAGGTCGATCAAATAAAAAACATAAAAGACTATTTAACTATCATTACTTCGTAAAAGATAATAAACATGGTATACAAAGCTGTAATTTTTAACAACAAATCTAAAAGGATTTTCATGCCATATTGCACAACACATTTTGACACACACCCAACCTCACACAAGCAGACATACACACTTACACACACACGCACACACACGCACACACACACACACACACACACACACACACACACACACACACACACACACACACACACACACACACACACAATAAATTCAACAAATATTTAAATACATAAAAAGAATGTAGTGTACCGAATATATAGTTCTATGAGTAAATGTATGTGGATTATTAAGAGTTGCTGCTGTTGTTACTCAGTGTTGTCGTTGTTGTTGTTGTACGGTGTTGATGTTGTTGTTGTTGTTGTTGTTGTTGTTGTTGTTGTTGTTGTTGTTGTGGTGTTGCTGTTGTGTACCCCCTCCCCTTTCAACACTTTAACATGAAATCGTAAGCTGACAGGTAGCTGTCGGGAAGCTCAAATACTGACTTTTATTTTCACTGCCACTTTGCAGTTGTGGATTTTTGTCACAAGTATTATGAACAAACATGTTTTCTTGTAAGTTTGTTGTTGTTACGTGTGTCTTAGGCAATCATTTGAAGATGCAAATAGGAAATACAAAAATTGTCTGTTTCATCAGAAGAAAAGTAAAGTAAGTAATCCGAGAGTGTCCAAAGAAAGAAAGCGTGGTAGTACTAATCTGCGAGGCGGAGCCGATATCAAACTCAAACAGCATCAGTCCCAACTTCGACTACAGACATGTGTGACACAGATAGAACGAGAGATCTAAATAAATCTAAGAAATCCGTCTGGACAAACAGACAGACAGACAGACAAACAGACAGACAGACAGACAGACAGACTTACAGACCGAGTGAAATCTATACACCGCCATATACGGCTGTGTAAAATCGTCAAAAGTTCAAACTCCTTGCATGCCGAGTGTCAACGCTAGGGGCCCGTCGAGTTATACGACCTTGTTGTTTATTGAACCGTGCATGTCAAATAATCGATTTTCCTCTTACGCCATCTGGCCAGCGACAACTCTTGTTGGAAAAAGTACGAGAGAACTAGGAAGCTAGTGGTATTGAGCGACTGGCGGCGTGGTATAGCTATACAACTGGCTGCATGTAGTCTGTGTGTAAAAGCTAGCGAAGCTATAGATACAGAGTCTACCACAGCGACAACTTCTTCAGCGACAACTTCTTTGAACGACACGCACTGTGTAGGCTACTGTGGCTACGGAGTGCGATAGCTTCTCACTGCCCCGAAGCTGGCCTCAGGGTAGCCGAGACCTGCAACGTGGTCGCCGGTGTAAAGAGAGGGTCCACTTTCTAAAGGGGCCAAGTTGAATGACGGCCGGTGTGGTAGGTTGTGGTGTATTTCGTCATCGTGGTAGCGTCGTGTAAGGCTTTGACAGGGAATCTGTACGAGTGTGATTTGGAGATGAGAGTGTAAGTGTGACAGTTATTGCCGCGGTGACTGACTGCATGGGCAGAGTTAACTTGACAGGTGAGTTTCTGAGAATGATATTGACAGGTTTTTATGGGGTGGGACTGGGAGAAGGCCGGGTGGGTTGGTAATGGTGGTGTGCGTGTATGTGAGTGAGTGAGGGTGACTGTTCTGTGTGTGTGTGTGTGTGTGTGTGTGCGTGCGTGCGTCGAGTTCTCGTGTTCAGATTTTTATCAGTTTTACAGTTTTCAGATACGTTCCTATCAGACGGATTTATGTTCTAAAAAGTACAGTTAAGATAACATTGATCATAGGAAAAACTAATCAGTCAAGTTGTTCTTTATCGTTTTTAGAATATCGACAGAAAGAGAAGTAATCTTGTTTTATAGTTTGTAGGGCATCAATTCAAACGAAAAAAGAAGGAAGAGAAACATACAAAATTATGTAAAAGGAGGGTGTTTGCAGTGTGAGATTGCATACGCGCTACTGCCTGTGTTTCATGCCTGTGTGTGTGTGTGCGTGTGTGTGTGTGTGTGTGTGTGTCTGCGTACGTGCGTGCGTGCGTGCGTGCATGCGTGTGTGTGTGTGTGAGAGAGAGAGAGAGAGAGAGAGAGAGAGAGAGAGAGAGAGAGAGAGAGAGAGAGAGAGAGAGAGAGAGACGTAAGACGTAAGACATTTTATTGATTAAACACACAAGGTTCATTTCAACGGGGTGTGGGGAGGGGGGGGGGGGGGGGGGTCAGTAATACATGCCGTGTGTTTGTATTTATGGACAATCACCCGGTTTGATCTCTTTCTCTCTAACATATACTCACACGAACGCACGCACGCTCTCACTCTCTCTCACTCTCTCTCTCTCTTAAACCTAAAGACATATCCAGCGCATGAATTAACAATATGGGTAGGTGCAACGAGAGAGAGAGAGAGAGAGAGAGAGAGAGAGAGAGAGAGAGAGAGAGAGAGAGAGAGAGAGAGAGAGAGAGAGAGAGAGAGAGAGAGAGAGAGAGAGAGAGAGAGAGAGAGAGAGAGAGAGAGAGAGAGATTTGTTTTGATATTGTCGTCCTAATTTTGACTATTATGAGTGGACTATTTGCGCCTCGATATTTACACCCCCGGTATAGGGGTGTGTATAGGATTCGGTCGATGTGTTTGTGTGTTTGTGTGTTTGTGTTCGCAAGTAGATCTCAAGAATGAACGGACCGATCGTCACCAAACTTGGTGAACAGGTTCTATACATTCCTGAGACGGTCCTTACAAAAATTGGGACCAGTCAAACACACGGTTAGGGAGTTATTGGTGGATTAAAATTATACACGGACTTATAGAGGGACACCCCCGTTGGTCAAAGGGAAATAACCATTCTCACTGCCACCAACTGAGAAGGTTATTTCCCTTTGACGGGGGTGATTTTCCTATCGGAGGAATTTCTTGTTTATTTATGTTCTTACGTTTCATGTTGTTTATTGTAATGCTGTATACACTACACCTGAGTTTATCCTCGTTGAGATAATAAAGTGTTCTATGTCTATGTCTATGTGTGTGTGTGAACGCGCGCATTTGAGCGTGTGTGTTTTGTGTGTGTGGAATGTGTCTTGCACTTCGAAAAATATCAAAACAAAAGACATAAGTTCGTGCACTGGAAAATAACGTTCGTTTTACTTAGCTACGCCTAAACTTTAGAAACTTTTACTTTGTCCTCTTTGTTAGTCTTGTCCGCATGTATTGAAGTCCTGGCCACACAACCGTCGTGACTTTTTAACAATACACGCAGACAGACAGACAGACAGACGGTCACATTGACACACACTCACAAGCACATCAGCGGCAAAAGCATGGATCAAATCTTACAACGGGTATGAATTGTGTGTGTGTGTGTGTGTGTATGTGTCAGTGTGTGTGTGTGTGCGCGCGCGCGGGTGTGTCAGTGTGTGTGTGTGTTTGTGTGTGTGTGTGTGTGAGTGTGTGTGTGTGTGAGTGTGTGTGTGTGTGTGCGCGCGCGCGCGGGTGTGTCAGTTTGTGTGTTCGGATATAATGTGAACTCCTTGACTTGTCAAAGTACTCGACAAAGATCTTATTGCTCATAAAAAAGCCTCAACGTTACTTCCAGGTCAAAGCATTGAACAGATCCTGCCTGAAATAACATGTGCACCAGGAAAAGAACTGTGTATATCCCCCATGACGTTCCACTTTTTTCCCGCAAACGATAGACAGTGCAACCTGCGATGAAAGTACACTCTTGGGACCAGCCAAAAAATGCCCCTACATTACATTTGGCCTGGCATTACAGGATATTTTTGATAAACATGATATACAGACGGACAAAAGTAGTTTGCATAGTAACAACTTTACAAACATTATCATGAACCATTGTTGTAACAGCAGTTGTACTGAGCGTACAAAGCTTTAGAGAAAGAGTGAGTGCTACACCATCTGTTTTAGTCAAGTGTCCCTCGCTGCTTAAAGTGCAGGAGTACCTGGAAGTGTCTGTTGTAATGTGGATCATTTGAATCAGTGTGCATGTCGCAATACAGGTGCCCTCAGGTGATACTGACAAGCTTTGCGGTGACGATAGGCACCTCACCTGACACTGAGCTGCGAGTGTGCACCTTTTCATTTCCAGCCATAAAAGAGGAAAGAGAGGGCCATGTGTGTGTGTGTGTGTGTGTGTGTGTGTGTGTGTGTGTGTGTGTGTGTGTTTTCCTTCTCTTTGTTAGTCTTTCTTTGTGTGTGTGTGTGTGTGTGTGTGTGTGTGTGTGTGTGTGTGTGTGTGTGTGTGTATGTGTGTGTGTGTTTTCCTTTAATAAAACATCTTTCTTTGTGTGTGTGTGTGTGTGTGTGTTTGTGTGTGTGTGTGTGTGTGTGTATGTGTGTGTGTGTGTGTGTGTGTGTGTGTGTGTGTGTGTGTTTTCCTTCTTTAAAAAAAAATCTTTGTTTGTGTGTGTGTGTGTGTGTGTGTGTGTGTGTGTGTGTGTATGTGTGTGTGAGTGTGTCTGTGTGTGTGTGTTTATGCGCGCACAGGTGTCTAATTAGTTTTCAATATTAAGACCCGTCTGAAAACCGTTCAAGCCATGATTTTTATGCGTGTTTTAAACACTATTTTCTTTGGAGAAGGAAATTCGTGGGCCCAACGTTTTGGGTCATCTTGTTGTCGCACTTATCGATGAAAAACCGTTGTTTACAGTCCAACGAAACAAAACCCTTGGTAAATAAACTCACTTGTTCATTTTACTCTGCAAAAAAGAGAGATCCATGATTGATACAGACTTGTGGTATAAATAGTCTCGAGCAGCCCAGAGGTTGGTATGGTTAGTTCGAGAGTATGCACTATGGATGTGTCATAAATCACAAAAAATACGCATAACTGAATGACGAAATTTCTTCTTCCCTGACCTGTCGATTTTGTCCTCCGAATTGACCACGCAACCACGTTTTGCTGTGAGTTGATCATCGTTGCCGATCAAAAATAGATAGATGGTATTATAGTGTGCGTGGAATGAACTGTATTCATGATACTGAATCGCTGTGTTTCGTGAGATATTCATGCGGGATTTAATGCTGTAAAAATCACACATCGTGATCTCTTAGCTTTCAATTCAAGGTAATCCCTGTCCATTTTGTCTATTCAAGGGTTGATTATGCTTTTTTCAAACTGTAGGTCACAGGCAGAGACACCGACTCGTACTTACAGACAGACAGACAGACAGGCAGACAGACAGACAGAAGTATATCCTGAGAGAGAGAGAGAGAGAGAGAGAGAGAGAGAGAGAGAGAGAGAGAGAGAGAGAGAGAGAGAGAGAGAGAGAGAATTTTACACACGATTATTACGATTTTATGTATACATGAGAACTTCAAAATGCTGTTATTGCAGTAGCCAAGTTTTAAATTCGTGTTCGAAGAGAGAGAGAGGTTCATGCTAAATAAAACAGAAATTGGGTATCCTTTGTTTTAAACGCGAAGTTGTTCTGTTAAATATAGACCACAGGATATTTTCGCCACTTTCAATACGACAAGAGCTTGTCCCCTTCTGACCTAACTGACGGGCGCAGTGGCGTGGTAGTAAGACGTCGGCCTCCTAATCGGGAGGTCGTGAGTCCGAATCCCGGTCGCTGCCGCCTGGTGGGTTAAGAGTGGAGATTTTTCCCATCTCCCAGGTCAACTTATGTGCAGGCCTGCTAGTGACTTAACCCCCTTCGTGTGTACACGCAAGCACAAGACCAAGTGCGCACGGAAAAGATCCTGTAATCCATGTCAAAGTTCGGTGGGTTATAGAAACACAAAAATACCCAGCATGCCTCCCCCGAAATCGGCGTATGCTGCCTGAATGGCGGGGTAAAAACGGCCATACACGTAAAAATCCACTCGTGCTAAAAACATGAGTGAACGTGGGAGTCTAAGCCCATGAACGAAGAAGAAGAAGACTGACCTAATAACTTGCATCCTGTTTCAGAAACCGCCAAGCTAAATCCAGGACACCGCAGCATCATCACGGAAAGATTGCCCAGCACTGGAACTGTGACGACTCAACATCGGTGGTTCCTGTTCAGCGTTGATTCCTGTCGTCTTATAAACTATCTTTGCAGAGATGTTCTACCCTTTTTGAGAAAAGTACAGCCAGTGTTAGCTTGGCCTGCTTTCAACACGCAGCTGATTTAAAACCAGCAGTGACAAACTGGAACCACTGAGAAAGATAAGGCATTGCCGGTCTTTTAGCTGTTCAGTAGCAGAAAAGACGTGGTCAGGGTACGCATGCTCGTAATGTACGCTGAGTTGGTTCTTTGACGAACAACATCAACAACAACAACGGCAACACAGCAACAGAAACAACAACAACAATAATTGTCACCAACAACAACAAGTGTCACCAACAACAACAACAACAACAACAACAACAACAACAACAGCAACAAGTGTCAAGTAGGTCAAGTGTTGTGGTTGACGTCAACCACAACGGCGATATCTATGCGAAAGCACGTGCAAGTTGTGAAAAGTGAAAAGTAAGTCTATTGCTTCGGTCGGCAGCATAACGGCGACTTGTGTGAAAGTGTAGTAGTTGGTGCTATGAAGAGAGATGGAGGGGAGAAGGGTGACTGTGGTTATGGGAGTGAGGATGACAGAAAACAACCACCGGAAGACGACGAGGAGGAAGAAGGTAATTGATCTCTGACTTTATGCTTGTATATATATATTAAAAAAAAAAAATTATATATATATATGTAAATAAAAAAAAATCCCTGCGCTTAGAACTGTGCTCACGGAATACGCGCGATATAAGCCTCATATTGATTGATTGATTGATATATATATGTATTTGACTTTTTGTCTGTTTTAAATTTAATGTTACATTTCTGGGTAAAATTCAGGAAGTGTCAGATCTTTGATTTGTTGTTTTTCGTTACTGTTTCATTTCTAGGTAAACTTCAAGAACAGTGTCACTGTACCAAAGTCAACTATTTGACTCTTTGTTTGTCTTTAGGTAAAAAAACATAAAAAGTCTGTTCACGGTAACATAGGCAAAAAAAAATAGGGTCGGTAGGTCGGGATGGGTTTTTTTTCTTTTTTTGTTTTCCCCCAAAAACATATTTTTAAGTTATTTTGCCAAAAAACAAAGACTCCCCCCCCCCCCCCAAATGCCAAAAACAAGTCAAGGGACGCGCGAAAAAATAGGGTCGGTCGGGATAGCGTAAACAGACTATTTTTTGGGGGGCCTTACTGTTTCCTTTTTTGGGTAACATTCTGTCAGGCCTTTGACTTTTTTAAAATTTTTGTCAGTCTTTACTGTTCGATTTCTGAGTAAAATTCCCATTTCCAAATGTTCAACATTTTTTTTTAGCTGCATTATTTTAGTTATTCATGAGTGGGTGGGTGGAGGGGATGGGCTAGTTCTAACTATGCATTGGATTATAAAATTGTATTCTGTGTAGACCCTTCCACCAGCATCTTAGACCACTCTTTGCACATTTTCTTTTAATAGATGATTGTCATTTGTTTTACCTCATGTCTGCCCTGCGTGTGATGGTGTGATCGTGACTGCTGTAGTGTGGGCGTGTGTGTGTTGGTGTGCATGTCAGTGTATGTGTGGGCGTGTGTGTGTATGTGTGTGTCAGTGTGTGTGTGGGTGTGTGTGTGTGCGTGATTTTACCAACACTACGCGAAATTCCTTGTGCTTTAAATGTTTTTTAATGTCACTTGGCTCAATAAATACTGTATTCTGTATTCAGTGTCCCAAAGTCAGGTCTTTGACTTTTTGTTCGTCTTTACATTGTTACATTTCCAACCACTTACCTTTCTTGTTTTTTTTACACTGTTACATTTCTGGGTGGAATTCAATAACAAGTGTCCCAAGACCAGGAAAGCTGTTGCAACATACTAAACCTGCCAGACGGAAAGAACCTTGTCAGTTTGATGAAAATGCGGTTACATTGAGGCGAAAAGCTAAAGTTTTGGCTTTGATATTCGATTCATTCCGTATACTTTAGTTGGATTATGTTGAAGGGGGTTAATTTGGGGCCCTATTCTTAAGTTTTACCCACTCCTTTGTGTCACTATGCACGGTTGGTGAAACTTGATTACTGTCTGAATTGATGTGACTGTCGATTGTGTATGTTCATACACGACTGTCTTGTCTTTGTGTTTAGGCCCCCCCAAAAAGTTGTATGTTTCTGGTAACATGGCTACAAAAAATAGGGTAGGTAGGTAGGGATTTTTGTTTTTGTTTTTTGTTTTTTGGTCAGGGTAGAAAATAACTATACAGTGACGCAAAGAGACTGGACTTACTATACAAAGAGAAAGACAACGCATTACAAAACAAATGAGACAAAAGGGATGGGGGGTTATCCCCCTTGTGTCGTCTGCCGTCTGTTACTTTCGTTTTGACGCTTTTTTCTCTTTTTTTTTACAAATGCAAAAAAAAAAAAAAAAGTCTAGGGTCGGCGGCAAAAGACTAGGTAGGGTCGGGTGACCAGAAACATACAACTTTTTTTGTGGCCTTACAGTTACATTGTGTCAGTATAGCAAATATGCTAACGTTTTGTATTTATGTCTGAATATGTGTATATGTTTGTGTGTATACATATATGTGTAACTAAATGTCGGTTTGTCTTTGTGTTCACATTTGTGTCGATTGTTGTGGGGTTTATTGGACTTTTTCCTGTCGCCATTTTTGCTTGTTAATGTTATACATGTTCACATGGCCGTGTGTACTTGTACTTATTTGTGTTATACTGTTCCCTGTTTGCGTCATGATGTGTGTGTGTGTGCTGGAATGTTGGATTGGATTGGATTGGATTGGATAAGATTTACAGTCCAGTGAGGTTACCCTCATGGAAATTCGGGCTGCTTTCTCCCCGGGGAAAGCGAGCTGCCACACATACGGCGCTACCCATATTTTTTTTCCCCTGCATGCGTGTATTCATGTTTCCTGAGACTTAATGCCGTGTGAGATGGAATTTTTTTTTAACTTTATTCCAAGTCCCACGGGTATTTGATGGACATTTTTATCTATGCCTATACAATTTTGCCAGGAAAGACCCTTTTGTCAATCGTGGGATCTTTAACGTGCACACCCCAATGTAGTGTACACGAAGGGACCTCGGTTTTTCGTCTCATCCGAAAGACTAGCACTTGAACCCACCACCTAGGTTAGGAAAGGGGGGAGAAAATTGCGGCCTGACCCAGGCCTGAACACGCAACCTCTCGCTTCCGAGCGCAAGTGCGTTACCACTCGGCCACCCAGTCCCGGTGTGCTGGTATGTGTATTTCTATTTTAAAATGCCAACCATTAAGAAGAAGAGCACGGATGTTCAATCCAGGTAGATTATCTCTAATAGTTTATGTTATCTTCATTTTTTTTGAACGTGCCTTTTTGTCGTCATGACTTGTGTTTATGTAAAATCAATGGCAGATATCAGATTTCATTACGCAAACAGATGTGTCCTTGACATATACACGTGAGCATGAGATGCAGAGAAAGAAAAGGAAGAATCGATTTTTTTTTTGACCTCAGTTGCATGCAGGCTGCTGCAACCCTTTTTTTTAAAAATTTTTTAGTTTTTTTTTGGGCGGGGAGCATCCTTCTTCATGGGTCTTTTTTTATTTTTTCTACTTCTAAATTTCCGCTTATCCTTAATACCTAGCCTGAACATGTATTCATATGATACTAGAGGAATACCCGGCTTCGCCGGGGAGAATCGCGAGACAGAGACAGACAGCGTGGCCAAATGTAACCGAGTGCCGAAACACCACAATCATATTTGAAGCCGAAGTCCACTCAAACGGGATTGAGAATAACTGTTATGGCTTCTGGAAGGAAGGCCTGAATATTCAGTCACACACCAATGCCGCCAGACCACATCACAAACAGAACTCTACAATCCACAGGTGTTGCCCACACACACACACAAACACACACACACACACACACACACACACACACACACACACACACACACACACACACACACACACAGAAGCCGTATATATATATATGTATATCTATATCTATAAATATACAGTGTATTTTTCGCTTTGCTATAAATTGATTCGACCTTTTCACTTTGACAGTAAGAACAACTTCCGGGTGCAAGGGAAGCGTTCTGGACAGCGCAGTGACATTCTAAAAATAGTAACGTAGTAAGGGGAATATGGATTGACGCCACACGAAGGAAGGGAGATAAACGCTGAAAACACTGGAGAAGATAAAGAGAAAAACCCAAATCGGTTCAGCGCTGCGCGCTCAGAGCACGTGTTGAAATATCTCATGTCGAGTCCCATCGCTGTCGACGACGCCAAAAGTAATCGAGTGCCGAAACACCACAATCACCTTTGAAGGCGAAGTCCACTCAAACGGGATTGAGAATAACTGTTATGGCTTCTAAAAGGAAGGCCTGAACATTTCAGACCCACACCAATGCCGCCAGACCACATAACAAACAGAACTCTACAATCCACAGGTGTTGCCCACACACACAGACACACAAACACACACACACACACAGAGAAGCCGTATATATATAGAGAGAGATAGGTGACAGTGTATTTTTCGCGTGGCTATAAATTGATTCGACCTTTTCACTTTGACAGTAAGAACAACTTACGGATGCAAGGGAAGCGTTCTGGACAGCGCAGTGACATTCTAAAAATAGTAACGTAGTCAGTAACGGGAATATGGATTGAAGCCACACGAAGGAAGGGAGATAAACGCAAAACACTGGAGAAGATAAGGAAGAGTTACTGGGAATGGTGAAATGAACAGAAAAACCAAAATCGGTTCAGCGCTGCGCGCTGAGAGCACGTGTTGAAATATCTCAGTCGATGAGGTTGTGTCCGGGGTGTAGCTGAATACGGTGTCCAAATTTGAAAAAGATCCACCGAGAACTTTGGCGTTGTGATGTGGTCTAGCGGCTTTGGTGTGTCGGTATGGGGGCCCGGGTAGCTCAGGTGGAACCAAAATCGGTTCAGCGCTTCGCGCTGAGAGCACGTGTTGAAATATCTCATCGATGAGGTTGTGTCCGGGGTCTCTCTGAATAAGCCCACCAAATTTGAAGCAGATCCATCGAGAACTTTGGCCGTACATCGCGCACAGACAGACAGACACACAGACACACAGACACTAGTCGTATATATATATATACTAGATGATTACCCGCTTCGCCGGGTACCGGCTTTGCCGGGAAGAAGTAGAGCCGAATACCAGGTGGCCGGCGCACGAAGGAAAGGAGATAAACGCGCAAAACACTGGAGACCTTCTAAAAATAGTAACGTGCAGTGACCTTCTAAAAATAGTAACGTAGTAACGGGAATATGGATTGACGCCACACGGAGGAAGGGAGATAATCGCGGCTGAAAACACTAGAGAAGATAAGGAAGAGTTACTGGTAGTGGATCCCGACAACAACAAAAAAACAAAAAAAACAAAAAAAAATCGGTTCAGCACGCACAGCGCTGCGCGCTCAGAGCACGTGTTGAAATATCTCATCGATGAGGTTGTGTCCGGGGTGTAGCTGAATACGGTGTCCAAATTTGAAAAAGATCCACCGAGAACTTTGGCCGTGCATCGCGAACAGACAGACAGACAGACAGATAGACAGACAGACAGACAGACAGACAGACAGACAGACAGACAGACAGACAGACAGACACTAGTCGTATATATATATAGATAGATACACTTTTTTTTTTCTCTTCATTACAGTTACTCTATCGTTACAGCTATTTCATTCACCTTTGCTATGTCTAGTAGTTTGTGCGTTTGTTTGCGTGTGTGTGTGTGTGTGTTGTTGTTGTTGTTGTTCCCATAATTCTGTTAAATAATACCATTTTCAGCGGGACAATACATAACAAGTTAATTAATCCAACGCTCGATGGACAAAAGGCGAGAATTTACAAATTACCAATTACATTTACAGTACTAGTTTTCAGCACAGCATCATACGGCGCATATATAAATAACTTTACATTAACAGCACTATACTACTATTTATCTATATTCTTATACACAGTTCAATTTTACTAGAAATTTCGAAGTCGAGCTTGGTTCTGAAATAAGACCTTCATGTTAGTTTTTGGATTTACGTACTTAAACTGGCTTATGCACATTTTCGATATCAATATAAGGTGATTAATTATGAAGGTTTTCTCTCTGGGGATATCACGTGTGAAATACCCAAAAAGAGCCTCTTCGCAGCTTAACTTTATATTTTTGCCTGTACATTTAAATATGTACCCTTGACATTCCTGCCATATGGGTTGCACTGCTCTTCACTGCCAAAAAAAGTGTTCGATGAAGTCGGTTTCGTTACAATACTGACAAAGATTTGTTTGACGAATTCCCATCTTATGTAGCAAAATATTGGTGGGATATATATTGTGTAAAATGTTCCAATGCAATAGACGAAGACGGGTTTCTGTCGAGCATTCGTTAGCTAATTTCCAGTGTTTATCTTCTAATGTAATATTTAATTTGTTCGACCAAAATCCAGCTGAGCTTGGCTCCTTTATCTCACAATTTAACATCTTTAGGCGAATTTGGCGTGGAGATAATTGTATAAATGGCATATGATCAGAACGGGCCTGACCCGTATCACGCAATAATAGAGCTTTAATGGCAGTCTGTATTGCATTATATTCAAATAGGCGAGACTGTTTATATCCAGTTCGTTCACATATTTCCTCAAAAGAGCACATGTCGTTATCGTTAAAAACATCTTTAACAACGCATATTTTAGCCTTTATCCAGTCATTCATGTATAGCGTTTGCTTCCTGTACCTTATATTTGTATTATTCCATAAGGTTTGATTGCGTACACTTATCTGCTGTTCATTACTGCTTATTTCTTTGATCTTGTGTTTATTGTTTAGCCAGGTGATAACTTCTTGTTGTTACAATCATTTGAAGTTATACATTGAAACATTTAGTTTAGTGTAATTGCAAAGAGTGTACATTTAGGCGGGGAAAATTTTTAACTCCTAATTTAGTGCTAAACTGCTAAAGTGGACCCCCCCCCATTTAAGACCCCCCTTCCCCCGCTTCCTATAAACTTTTACTTTTTCTGATGTTCTTTTTGTAACCTCTGTACAAGTTATCTCCAGAGAGAAACAGAGACAGATTGACAAGATACTACAATAAGAATTTAACACCGCTGACATTTGAAATTTGATGTTAGGTATTTGTGTGTGCTAATATCATGCCACACCAATGAAGCCTTACTAAAGTACATCGCAGAGGGAGAGAATGGTAGAAGAATAATTCTCATTCCTTTGTACTGGAAACTTGCATTCTCCCAGTAAGGTCATATATTGTAATACGTTGCAAGCCCCTGGAGCAATTTTTTGATTAGTGCTTTTGTGAACAAGAAACAATTAACAAGTGGCTCTATCCCATCTCCCCCCTTTCCCCTATCCCATCTCCCCCCTTTTCCCCGTCGCGATATAACCTTGAATGGTTGAAAACGACGTTAAACACCAAATAAAGAAAGAAAGAATGACCGCATATTCCTCTGAACGAAAGATGAATTACATGTACATATCCATTTGCACGAACCTCGGCAAAAGATAACCCGACTGCAGCTGCAAAGAACGGTATTTTCTAAAAAGAAAATATAAAAACAGGTACAAAAGCACAGTCTGACGTAGAAAAACACATTCTCTGAAAATGTGAAGTCAGTGTCCGTTCTTGAATGTAAAATGTATTTTGCTTGTACAATCCACGATGTAGGAAATACATTACAATAGCTTTGTACCAGAGTGGATCTCGAACATGACATTTTGTTGGGTGAAAAGAAAAACGGTAACTGTGGCTCCTTTCGTTTTAAATCTGCTGTTTGAACGGGTTCCTGAATGTACCGTTTTAAGTTAGAGTTTTTCATCATTCGATAATTAAGACACGTATGCGTTCAATGGTTCCCCTACATAATTATGCTCATACTGTAGATAGTCTGAAGTCTGAACTTGTTATTGCTTAGCTTTTACTACAGAAAGTATAGGCTTCAAACGACGAGTTCAAAGGTCGGTAATATTCAAAAACAGAATCCCAAATTAAAGGATGCGGCTGGAAGATACCAAACCTTGCAGGCCGAGATAACCGAGAGAGTGCATTGAAACTGAAATAAAATCGTGACGAAAAGCGAATTTTTTTTACTTTGAAATTCTATTTATTCCGTATAGGTTAATTTTTATGTTCAAGGGACATAACTACATGACGGACTTTTCACCAAGACATTTAACTTTGGACACTATTCTTGAACTTTACGCAAGGTTCTGCTTTAGCCATATGATTCTGTCAGTAACCCACGCGAAATTGCACAGCTATTGAAGCGATCTTGAGCAGTTTGTTGGCGGGGAAGGTCCCTTTAAACATGTGTCATGATGAAGCACGAGCACGTGACACTTAGTGACGCGCGTGTTTGTTCAAACATGGCCGTCACACTGAAGACACATGACTTTGCCTTGCCATCGTCCCGTGTTGGCAATATTGATTTATGACTGAAATAAATTCCCTCTCCACTTTTATCACAAGACGACCGGGGGGAAATAAGGAACACTGGTCCATTTGGTTGCGATTTCCCTTTTGTCAGCATGAAATTACTTTTTGAATGCTTCATGACAAGCAATGTGTTAAATTGATAACTGATAATTGCTTTTTTTTGTGTACAGAAAAGTGGTGGGTGTGAAGGACTATTGAGCAGTTGTTGTTTTTATCAGTGTCAAGCAAGTGGTCGTTTATTGTAGTTAGGAATTTAATGCATGAATATTTTCATTCTATCTGAGAAAAATAGCACATCACAGATAATGTCGGGTGTATGTGTACCCTTTAAATTTATTGTCCATTGTTCACAAACGCATACGCCCACAAAAACGATATAGCCAAGCTACCTAATTCCTCTTTCTCATTCGTATCCTCTTCTTGTTCTTATTTACCTTCGCAGCCAAGTTTCTATTTAAGCTATATAGGATGCATAAAGTTGTAGAAAGTAGTATTTTTGTCCTAAGTCAGCTAAAGTATCTTGATAGAAAAGATAGAATCGAATGTCTTTACATAAAGAATTCCTAATCCAATACTCCAATACAGTTATACTGGTGAATGATTGTTTGATCCAAAAGCTATTGATGTTAAAAGTAGGATGTAATTAGACCACAGATCTTATCGATCCCGCTGACCAGTGCCAGTTCTTTGATACAGTTATTTTCTGTAAGCCAGTGCTCCAGAACCTATTGTTAGAAGAAAGATGTAATTGGTGGTTTACTTTACACAAACCATGCCTCTCGGGGAGAGCATCTCGTCTAGAATCACAAGGAGTAAAGCGTTGACGTCATACACATATATATACGCCGCACAGATCCTGTTAGAATAAAGGAGAGATAGGGGGATTGAGCCGAAGAGCTCCAGATTGCTTGATTAGACTGGAATGGTCACTTGAGGTGTAGGGCTACCTTTGTAGAAAGAAACTAGTTCATTCATTCATTCATTCATCCTTTTTTCCTTACACCCAAGCTCATTTATCGTTCTTTGCTTCAATTGATTTGAAAGTGTGTGAGAACTAATTTTTGGTGCTACAATGGCTGAGTAGGTCTTTTAAAGTCGTGAAAGGACAAGAAAATGGACGGACGGACTAAAAATAAATAAAGACGAACTGACAGGGACACGAATTTATGGTGTGTATGTGTGTATGCGTGTGTGTGTGTGTGTGTGTAGGAAGATCTTATATTCTTCAATTCTACGGGGTGTGTGCGGTCCCCCAGGGTGGTGTTTTCTTTAGCTTGGCTAGCTGTACATGTACAGATAATGGCATTGAGCCTTGGCTCCTAGAGCTAGATTGAATTATTCATTATTCTTATGATGTGCTTGCGATGAGAGAGAGAGAGAGAGAGAGAGAGAGAGAGAGAGAGAGAGAGAGAGAGAGAGAGAGAGAGAGAGAGAGACTCAGACTCAGACTCAGAACTTTATTACAAAAGGATAAAGGTTTTAGGCAAAGCCTATTCTTCCAACCTGTCCTTTATACAACACATAAAGACAGACGGACATAAAAAATAAAACTTCAATCAGATAAGAGAGAGAAAGAGAGAGAGAGAGAGAGAGAGAGAGAGAGAGAGAGAGAGAGAGAGAGAGAGACAGACAGACAGACAGAGAGAGAGAGAGAAAGAGACAGAGACAGAGACAGAGAGAACGATATGTACATGCTTACCGTTATCGAGAAAAAAGAAGAGGAAAAAGCAGAAATTGAAAGAGTTAATACAGAATGGAAGCTATTACAATACAATTTTCAAACATAAGTCACAGTATAAGGTATCATCGATTTTTGGTTGTTGTGCATCTTGTTCTCATGTTAAAGACCGATAGGTCAAAGTTCTTGAAGTTCGAATGAAGGTTTCATTTTGTCCAATATTAGACGTTCCATTAACTTACCTTTTTTGTGGTTTTTTTTTAAATTTTTGTGGGCAAAAGTTTAGTTTTACAACCAGAATGATCCCTCGAGATTGTTTGGTGAAGCATGGGAAAATCTAAAATCAAGCTATTTTCTAGGATTAGAGGAAGGATACGATATAATCACAACCCTCAGTCAAGTCACAACACGACACGACAAAACAAGGCAAGACAAGACAATACAAAGACGGGCAAAGTCGTTTGACCTATCAAAAATTTAATTCAAGGCATGTTCCTTTCAGTTTATTCGTGATAATTGGATGGGAAAGTAAACATTCGCATTCGAACGGGTTTATCCATGGTATTTGCATAATGAAACTCACGCAAACATCACGTCTCTACGGAAATCAATAGAGTAAATAATCCCAAGTGTTTTACTACTCAATAACCTGCCTGGTTCTCAATGCTTCTGTAAATTACCCTTTAACTTTGTTAGCACCTTGTTTGCTTTATGTTTTTATTCGAAACATTCTTTTTATATTTAGTCAAGTTTTGACTAAATATTTTAACATCGAGGGGGAATCGAAACGAGGGTCGTGGTGTATGTGCGTGTGTGTGTGTGTCTGTCTGTCTGTCTGTGTGTGTGTGTAGAGCGATTCAGACTAAACTACTGGACCGATCTTTATGAAATTTGACATGAGAGTTCCTGGGTATGAAATCCCCGAATGTTTTTTTCATTTTTTTGATAAATGTCTTTGATGACGTCATATCCGGCTTTTCGTGAAAGTTGAGGCGGCACTGTCACGCCCTCATTTTTCAACCAAATTGGTTGAAATTTTGGTCAAGTACTCTTCGACGAAGCCCGGACTTCGGTATTGCATTTCAGCTTGGTGGCTTAAAAATTAATTAATGACTTTGGTCATTAAAAATCTGAAAATTGTAAAAAAAAATAAAAAATTATAAAACGATCCAAATTTACGTTTATCTTATTCTCCATCATTTGCTGATTCCAAAAAATATAAATATGTTATATTCGGATTAAAAACAAGCTCTGAAAATTAAATATATAAAATTTATTATCAAAATTAAATTGTCCAAATCAATTTAAAAACACTTTCATCTTATTCCTTGTCGGTTCCTGATTCCAAAAACATATAGATATGATATGTTTGGATTAAAAACACGCTCAGAAAGTTAAAACAAAGAGAGGTACAGAAAAGCGTGCTATCCTTCTTAGCGCAACTACTACCCCGCTCTTCTTGTCAATTTCACTGCCTTGGCCATGAGCGGTGGACTGACGATGCTACGAGTATACGGTCTTGCTGAAAAATGGCATTGCGTTCAGTTTCATTCTGTGAGTTCGACAGCTACTTGACTAAATATTGTATTTTCGCCTTACGCGACTTGTTTACATTTAGTCAAGTGTGTGTGTGTCTGTCTGTGCGTGTGTGTGTGTGTGTAGAGCGATTCAGAATAAACTACTGGACCGTGCTTTATGAAATTTTACATGAGAGTTCCTGGGAATGATATCCCCGGACATTTTTTTCTTTTTTTCGATAAATGTCTTTGATGACGTCATATCCGGCTTTTTGTAAAAGTTGAGGCGGCACTGTCACACCCTCATTTTTCAATCAAATTGATTGAAATTTTGGCCAAGTAATCTTTGACAAAGGCCGGACTTCGGTATTGCATTTCAGCTTGGTGGCTTTAAAATTAATTAATGACTTTGGTCATTAAAAATCTGAAAATTGTAAAAAAAACCTTTTTTTATAAAACGATCCAAATTTACGTTCATCTTATTCTTCATCATTTTCTGATTCCAAAAACATATAAATATGTTATATTTGGATTAAAAACAAGCTCTGAAAATTAAAAATATAAAAGTTATGATCAAAATTAAATTTACGAAATTAATTTAAAAACACTTTCATCTTATTCCTTGTCGGTTCCTGATTCCAAAAACATAACAGATATGATATGTTTGGATTAAAAACACGCTCAGAAAGTTAAAACGAAGAGATGTACAGAAAAGCGTGCTATCCTTCTCAGCGCAACTACTACCCCGCTCTTCTTGTCAATTTCACTGCCTTTGCCACGAGCGGTGGACTGACGATGCTACGAGTATACGGTCTTGCTGAAAAATTTCAGTGCGTTCCGTTTCATTCTGTGAGTTCGACAGCTTGACTAAATGTTGTATTTTTGCCTTACGCGACTTGTTTAAAATTCTTTATCTTTGCCTGTCTTTTTACATTCAGTCAAGTTTTGACTAAATGTTTTAACATAGACGAGGAATCGAGATGAGGGTCGTGGTGTATGTGTGTATGTATGTATGTATGTGTGTGTGTGTGTGTGTGTGTGTGTGTGTGTGTGTGTGTGTGTGTGTGTGTGTGTGTGTGTGTGTCTATGTGTCTGTGTGTGTCTGTGTCTGTGTGTATGTGTAGAGCGCTTCAGAGAAAACTACTGGACCGATCTTCATGAAATTTTACATGGTAGTTCCTGGGTATGTTATCCCCAGACTATGTTTTCTTTTTTTCGATGAATGTCTTTGATGACATCATATCCGGCTTTGTGTGAAAGTTGAGGCGGCACTTCTGTGAGTTCGACAGCTTGACTAAATGAAGTAATTTCGCCTTACGCGACTTGTTATTTTCCTATCTTGTCATGCAGTACACGTATACCTGCTGTCATTTCAAGCGATCGACAGCCGGTGTAACACGAGAAAATTACTCCCACGAGATTTTTACTCCGGAGTAAACATTTCGTACGAAAAAGTTACTCCCTTCACGAAAAAAGCACTCCCCCATTACACGAGAAAATTACTCCCCAAGACAGGTGAGGTCCGAGTAAACATTTCGAACAAAAATGTTACTCCCCTGACGAATAAATAACGAATAAATTATTCACCCCAACACAAGCTTTTTAACTTCCCATGCCAGGTGTACGACATTTTTACTCCCTTGTCCCCTGTTAGTCTTGGTGGTGGAAGGGGTGGAAGGAGGGTAGCGCGACATTCGTGTGTGCGAGATCACTTTTGGGCATTATCCATTCGCCCGCATCCCATTTTTGCGTACGAAATTTTTACTGGAAGTAAAAAAAATGGGGAGTCAAAATTTCGTGGAGGGAGTAATTTTTTCGTGCCTTGGGGAGTTCTTTTCTCGTACGAAAAGTGTACTCGGAGTAAGAATTTCGTACGAAATATTTACTCCGGAGTAAATTTTTCGTGGAGTAAAAATTTCGTGTTACACCGGCTGCTCCATGTAGGTTCCATTTACATGGAATAATGAAAGAAATATATTTTCATACCATGTGTCAGTGTTTTCTCCGCCGCGGGGAAACAGTGAAGTCTTGGTGAAAAAATACAGTGCGTTCAGTCTCATTAGTCGACGCGACGTGTTCCTTTTTACATTTAGTCAAGTTTTGACTAAATTTACGTTTTAACATAGAGGGGGAATCGAGACGAGGGTCGTGGTGTATGTGTGTGTGTGTGTGTCTGTCTGTGCATGTGTGTGTGTAGAGTGATTCAGACCAAACTACTGGACCGATCTTTATGAAATTTGACATGAGAGTTCCTGGGAATGATATCCCCGGATCTGTTTTTCATTTTTTCGATAAATACTTTTGATGATGTCATATCCGGCTTTTTGTAAAAGTTGAGGCTGCACTGTCACACCCTCATTTGTCAATCAAATTGATTGACATTTTTGTAAAGCAATCTTCGACGTAGGCCGGACTTCGGTATTGCATTTCAGCTTGGAGGCTTACAAATTAATTAATGACTTTGGTCATTAAAAATCTGAAAATTGTAATAATTTTTATTTTTATATAAAACGATCCAAATTTACGTTCATCTTATTTTACATCATTTCCTGATTCCAAAAACATATAAATATGTTATATTTGGATTAAAAACAAGCTCTGAAAATTAAAAATATAAAAATTATGATCAAAATTAAATTTCCGAAATCGATTTAAAAACACTTTCATCTTATTCCTTGTGGGTTCCTGATTACAAAAACATATAGATATGATATGTTTGGATTAAAAACACGCTCAGAAAGTTAAAACGAAGAGAGGTACAGAAAAGCGTGCTATGCAGCACAGCGAAACCACTACCGCGCTGAACAGGCTCGTCAGTTTCACTCCGTTTTGCACAAGCGGCGGACTACGGTCATTGTTGAAAAAATGCAGTGCGTTCAGTTTCATTCTGTGAGTTCGACAGCTTGACTAAATGTAGTAATTTCGCCTTACGCGACTTGTTACCTTTCTTTTCAGCCTTTCATTTATATTTATGTATTTTGTCCCAAAGGACATGAATCAATAGTGTAATAGCAGCCCCTAATTGTTTGGCACTCAAGTCTGTCCTTTTACTCAAAGCATGTGTAAACTGCCCTTACCACTGTCCGTGACTATTATTTGTGAATGCGGAAAATACACTCCTTTACTTTTAATCATGCTTTGTTCTTTCTCGTTACTTTTCTTTTTACACCACTTTTTTGTCCTTGAGCACTTAAACGTAATTTCAATGGAAGCTCTTATTTTCAGTTCATGACGGGGCGGGGACGTAGCTCAGTTGGTAGCGCGCTGGCTTTGTAGCCAGTTGGTCGCTATCAGCGTGGGTTCGATCCCCACGTTCGGCGAGAGATTTATTTCTCGGAGTCAACTTTGTGCAGACTCTCTTCAGGTGTCCGAACACCCCCGTGTGCACACATGCGCACGAAAAAGATCCCACGTTCACAGCGAAAGTCTCAGGGCTTGGAAAACACGAAGACACGCATGCATCATCTCTCGTCTCCGATTATCATGATCGTATTTCGATACTTTGACGAGACAAACCCAATGCTGGTGTGTCGAAGAAGACAGCCACAGCGGGCTTGTTCGAATCAAAGTATCACACCATATCTTCAACGTATTACCAATACCTGTCCCAAAATAGACCAGTTGGTCTAAGAGGACGTAAAATCCTAATAGTCAGTCAGTCAGTTCATGACGGTTCTGTGCATAATACGATTTATGCTGCTCTCTTAAAGGCCCACTCCACCTCGTCAAAACAGTTCGCCTCATCGTCTCAGATTTACTGGGATTAGACCATCCCTCGGGGCGGGGATGTAGCTCAGTCGGTAGCGCGCTGGATTTGTATCCAGTTGGCCGCTGTCAGCGTGAGTTCGTCCCCACGTTCGGCGAGAGATTTATTTCTCAGAGTCAACTTTGTGTGCAGACTCTCCTCGGTGTCCGAACACCCCCCGTGTGTACACGCGCAAGCACAAGACCAAGTGCGCACGAAAAAGATCCTGTAATCCATGTCAGAGTTCGGTGGGTTATAGAAACACGAAAATACCCAGTGCATGCTTCCTCCGAAAGCGGCGTATGGCTGCCTAAATGGCGGGGTAAAATCGGTCATACATGTAAAAGCCGTGGGAGTTTCAGCCCATGAACGAACAAACAAACAGACCATCCCTCGAATTGGTCACATGCCAAAATAGAACAGCCTGGATGCTCTCTGTGGTATTATTTTTTTTGTCAGATCAAATTTAGTAAAAATCACTGGTACCTAAAAAAAATTCCAACTCACCACAGCAAACAGTCAGGGTGTTGCCTTTTGGTATGTGACCAAGTGGAGGGATGGTCTTACCCCATGTTAAAACCTGGCCAAATCTGAGACAGTCAGGCGAACTGTTTTTACGAGGCGAAGTGGGACTTTAAACCGAAGGAATTATTAACAGCTATTGTGTTTTCAGCGTAGCAATAGGGTCCGATATTAAGACGAGACAAGTATAATGCCGACGAGTGGGCATTTTGTGGTGTTTAGGGACAGAAAATAATTGGTTTAGTCCTGTTTCATCGGGAAGTTAGCAGAAAAGGGTATGCTATCGACATTTGTAAAGCTGATAAACATTCCCGAGAAGAATTTCAAGTTGTTAGTGTATGCTGTTGTCGATTGTTAACATCGTGTGGTACAGATGGGTAAACCGGAACCATGCGTCTTTGTTATTGCCAATATGCTTTTGGATATTGGCAAAAATGGCCGACTTCCGTAGCATTATGCTTTGATGATGATGTTGAGACCATCCAATCACAGCCCCCGAATTCCCCCACGTGTCCATCAGAATAGCTATATTTATTTATCCTGGTGTTTTTGCTCTTCGTTGTGAATCGTCATAGTTTAATCTGCAGACTAAAACGTGTTTGTTGTGTAAACGACCCTACTGTGTGTGCATGTGAGAAGGTCACAATGTGCACAATATTAACATAGCTATTCTGATGAACACGTGGGGGAATTCGGGGGCTGTGATTGGATGGTCTCTTCCGATCATCAAAGCATAATGCGGCGGAAGTCGGCCATTTTACTCAATATCCAAAAGCATATTGAGAAAAATGGCCGACGCATGATTCCGGTTCACCCATCTGTACCACGGCGATGTTTCTATCGACAACAGCATACACTGACAACTTAAAAGGCTGTTTCAACAACTGTGTTGTGAAGTCGAATGCACTTGGAGTCAGTTTTTCTTACAAAGTCAGAAAGCGTGTAGCGGTGTGCATGTCTGCGCGAACATGATGCGCGTAAGAAGTTTGTCTGCTATCAAAACCTGAGATCAACGCATCGACGCAAAAACTGTCATTTTGTAAGTTTGGAACAACAAATCAAGGCCATAACCGCTATATAATCGCTATTGTGTTTTCAGCGTAGCAATAGGGTCCGATATTTAGACTCGAACAAGTATAATGCGACTCGTCTTCGACTCGTCGGCATTATACTTGTCTCGTCTAAATATCGGACCCTATTGCTACGCTGAAAACACAATAGCTGTAGGGCTTGTTTGTGTGTTGACATTTTGTTGCTGTTGTTATTCGTACGAGGAAAAAACCCTCTTGTCCTTATTTTGTCGAAAGTATATATATATATATATATGGTGATGATCGCCACTGATCTTTAAGAGAATAAAGTCTTTTCTGCGAATTCCACACATAAGCCTATACACTTCTTTTTTTTCTGTGAATTTCACACGTATACACGTCGTTTTATTTTTCAGATGAGCCCAAATCCAGTATATGCTGTCTCCAAGGATGCCTCGCCGCTACGGCTGTTGGCTTTTCCTTCCTGGTAGCCTTGCCTTCAGGTATGTGTGTGAAAAAGAGAACGAAGAGGGAGAGAGAAAAAGAGAGGGAGGGGCTGAGACAGACTGATTGACTGGAATTTAGGTCAGAACGATACGTTGTGAATGCTCCGTGTAGTTTTCGAGCTTGTTTTTAAGTATTAAATTATCTGGAGAAGCAAAAAAATCAGACTGCAACATTAAAGTTTTGCACACACAAAAAAACCCAAAAAAACCGCTGACTTGTTTATGAAAACAGACAAGAAGCAGCTTTATCAAAATGAAATCAAATCAAATCAAATTTTATTTTTCGAGGGTTGTGGCATAAGGATTTGTACTTTAAAATAAATATAATTTACATATCGAACAGCGTTTAAGAGTTTTGTTACTGGTCTGAGGAAAGTTCGTAAAACTTACTCTATATCTGTATTTGTCTGTGACAATACGTTGAAAAACCACTTCTGGCATTTGATCATTTTAGCTGGTTTTGCAATATGCAAACAGGTGTGTATCTTGATAAACGAGCTTTTTTTCAACCAGCCCTCGCCCAGATAGGGACTACTCTAATCACATATTTACACGGACATTCACGTAGAAAAAGAGAGATAAAAGCAGAAAGCAAAAAAACATGAAAATTTACACATATTTACACATTAAAGGTTTTACGCGAATACTAAGCGTTATATATATCGTCTGCTCAGAGCCACAACCCTATATCTCCAACTTCCCGTCAGAGCCACAACCATATATCTCCAAAAAGTCACAATTTTCAATTTTAATACTTTTATGTATGAAAGGGAGTTATAAACATTATGTTAAAACAAGGATCTCATGCAAAAAGTAATTTCCAAGATATAAGCCCTATATGGTTGTTGCATTGGAAGGATGTGTGGTGTTGGTGCAAGCAACAACCACATACTGGGCAGTATACGGTTGTGGCTTTTCAAGATACAAGGAAAGGGAGGGAGAAGTTTATGCCACAACCGCTTGTCTGGGTCTTGCAGTGTTGTAGCTCTGAGTGGCCTAGTGGTCAGAAGGCCTGGCAATGCATGCAACAAGCCAACATGTAAGTGATATCTCCTTGTGGCAGGAGGGCTCACAGCAAGGAGCGGTGAGTGTGGAATGCAACAACCCGATACCTCAGATAAATAGGGTTGTGGCCTGCACTGAATAGAGAGAAATGGATACATCAGTGGTCAACAACCCAACATCTGGCACTCCTCACTATTGTCTGAGACTGCTAACGGGACATTTTCTCACGCTCTCATTTTCATTTCTCCTTCATCTGGACTGTAGTTTACTTCAAATCCTTCCATTTGGGTTGCACAGTCTCTTGGAGAAAGTTGTCTCACTGATTTACCACAAGCCACGAAGAGTCTTCACTGATTTGATCCTCTTCAACTACTCTTGAAATTGGTAAGTTACTTCTTGTTTTATGATTATTAAAATGATGATGTTTGTTACAGCTAATCAATCCTTATCATAAACAAATAGCACTGGTACTCACAAATTGTTTTAACAGCGCTGTTCACACTTATGTCGCACTTTGTAGTCCTGTGGCACTTTACATTGTGTATTCAACGTTAAAATTCAACATTGACGGTCGCATGTAAAAAAATAAAAAAATTTTTTTTTTTAAAGTCAGGCAGTTACACGACACTTATCATAAAACCTGTGTATTGAACAATTACCCTGAAATTGTATGCAGTTTTGGCCTTTGTCATTGCTTCTTACTCAATGAAATGCAGTGTTCAAAGAAAGTAAATTAAACAGCAGTGCGTACATAATTAGATATGTTGTAAATTTAGATAATTAAAGTACAGAATGGAGGTAACTTGCATTTAGACAGTGAATGCGGATTGGGGGGGGGGGGGGTGTTGGGTGAGGAGGGGGTGGTTTAATTGCCGTTGGTATCAGAGAGCAAGAGAGATAGGGGAGTCTGAGAAAGAAAGGGTCTGTGAGAACAATGGTTATGGGCGATGTGATATATGGCTATGCACTGATCAAGGCGGGAAATGGGCTCGGCATCTCTGGGACTGCATCGCAAGGCTGATATGGTTTCAGTCTACATATACAGTGGTTCTAAGAGGAAGACACACACATTAATTAAAGTGTATTTCGTTTTTCAGAATACCATGGATGGAAACGCAGAATGGTCGAGTTGTGATGAAGACCTACTACTGGTTATGGATGAAAACATAGATTGGATGGATTGCGAAGGAGAACAACCACGTCTTGATCGGGGCTGTGAGTACAAATCTATCATGAACTTACACACGCGTGTGTTTCAGTGTGTGTGTGTGTGTGTGTTTGTGTGTGTGTGTTTGTGCGTGTGTGTGTTTTAGTATGTGTGTGTTTTGGTGTTTGCTTGTATGTATGTGTGTGTGTGTGTGTGTGTGTGCGCGTGTGTGTGTGTGTATGACAGAGACATAGTGAGTGTGAGAGAGAGAGAGAGAGAGAGAGAGAGAGAGAGAGAGAGGGGGAGAGAGAGAGGGAGAGGGGGAGAGACAAACAGACAGACAGAGAGAGAGTGTGTTGATTTCATTTGACAGTTGTGAAAGTAATGTATAGAGAATTGCATATTCAAATAAAAGGGGGGTAAAACCAGACACATTTGAATGAAAAGTCGCAAACATGTGCACTAACCATGACTTATTGGTGTGTGTGTGCAGGTGGAGATCAAGACTTGACAGAGGTTGTCAATGCAAGCAGACAACAAGAAAGCTTGCGTCAAGTTGCCATGAATATCCATTACAAACGACTAGATACACTGCTGGAAGTCAATGGCATGGAACGACAACAAGTCAACGGGGATGGCAATTGCTTTTTCATGGCAGCAAGCTTACACCTTGCCACTCATGATCACTGTTCTCTAAGGCAGGCACTGTGTGGCCACATGGAAAAAAACGTTCTTTTCTACCTGGGATTTTTCAGCAACTGCCATTCAGCAAACCAGGCTAGACAAGCAATATCTTCCATGACAACACCTGGGGTTTGGAATACCATAGCTAATGACATAGTGCCATTGGCACTTGCAAACTTTACTGGAAGGCGGGTGAAAATTTTCACCAGTAAAAAGCAGCAGCCTATTGTGTGCATAACACCATCAATGCCCTCCGTCACCTGCAGCGCCTTCCAGCCAATCTACATGGCGTTGCTGGCTGCCACCGGCATGGCGGAACATTATGATGGGTGTCTGGCAACCAAAACACATATCTACTCTATGTTTGGTTCCTCCGAGT
Organism: Littorina saxatilis; assembly: GCF_037325665.1. Lineage (NCBI taxonomy): Eukaryota > Metazoa > Mollusca > Gastropoda > Littorinimorpha > Littorinidae > Littorina > Littorina saxatilis. The sequence goes on from NC_090248.1 coordinate 12,147,292, forward strand.
GCACTGAGGGTTCTCAGAGCACTCCGGATTCTCCATTTGTAGTAGATGAAAGAACATCACCATCTACCGGCACATCCCGTGATGACAACACTTCCCAGTCAAACACCACATCCCAGTCAAACACCACATCCCGTGAGGGAACCCCTCCTCCATATTCAACATCCACATGGTACAATACACCACCAAAAAAGCTGAGGCGTAAAAGGCAGTCCAATCCAACAAACTGGAAAAAAAATCTTAGAAAAGACAGTAAACTTCAGGGTAAACAATTTGACAACAGCCGCGGCAAGATAACAAAAGCGAAGGCAATGAAGAATGTTGACTGCAGTCAGTGCAGTCTGCAATGCAACCTCAAAATTAGTACAGAGCAGCAGAGGGACATTTTTGAGGCGTTTTATGGTCTCAAAGACTACAAGCGCCAAAAGGATTTTGTGTGCAGCCACGTTGCACAACAGTGCACTGTCACAATTTTAGATCAAAAAACAAACAAACCTTTAGAAAAGAAAAGAGCAGTCTCTCGAAAATTCTTTTTGACAGCAGGCGGGGAAAAGGCACAAGTCTGCAAACGTTTTTTCCTGGCAACACTGGATGTCGGTCACGCGTATGTCCAGCACGCCCTGGACAACGCCAAAGATGGCTTCTTTCATGGAGATGACAGGCGAGGTAAACATCAGCCCTCGAATAAAACAGCTCAATCAGATTCAGAACGAGTAAAAAAACACATTTGCTCGTTTCCATCAATGGAATCGCATTACTGCAGGAAAAACAGTAACAGAAAGTTCCTAGATAGCACTCTCAATGTGAACAGAATGTACAGGCTGTATACAGACGAGTGCACAGAAAAGGATATTCAACCCGTCAGCAGTAGCATGTACAGAACAATCTTTAATACGGAATTTAATCTTAGTTTTCACAAGCCCAAGAAAGACCAGTGCTTGCTGTGTTCCAGTTACCTTGAAGCGAAGAGGACCAACACTCTGACAGATAAACTGAAGAGTGATTACGAGGAACACCAGGCTCGAAAAATAGAAGCACGTAAAGAAAAGGAAAAGGACAAACAACTGGCACAGGAGGACAGCACAATAGAAACCGTAACATTCGACCTTGAGTCTGTACTGTCAACACCCTGCAATCAGGTGAGCCAGACGCACTACAAACGGAAGCTTGCTTTCTACAACTTGACAGTGTTCTCGCTAGCTTCCAAGGAAGGAAAGTGCTTCACTTGGGATGAGACACAAGGGAAGAAAGGTTCCTGTGAGATCGGTACCTGCCTCCTGTCTCATATGACATCCCTCTCACCTCAGGTAAAACATGTAGTGTTCTATTCAGATACCTGCACAGGCCAAAACAGGAACCAGTATGTTGCGGCAGCGTTGCTCCAGCATGTGCAGGACAGTGACACCCTCCAAATCATCGACCAAAAGTATTTGGAGTCTGGACACACTCAAATGGAATGCGACACCATGCACTCGACAATAGAAGCCGCAAAAAAGAATGTCAAGGTGTCGATTCCAGATCAGTGGAATACAGTGATTGAGTGCGCTAGACCCAAACAACCCTACACAATCCAGGAAATTCATCACACAGATGTGCTTGATTTGAAGCACCTGGCAGCAACAAACTTGCGGAATACCAAAACGGACGTCAGTGGACACAGAATTAACTGGCTGAAAATAAAATGGCTCCGGTACCTGAAAGGAGACGCTGACACCATTTTTTTCAAATACAGGATGACTGATCCAGCATTTAAGATGCTCAAAATTCGAGGAGCCAGTCGTCGTGGTCGCCAAACAGTCTGTACAAGAGTGTCAGACATACCGCGTCGCTATGACACAAGGCTTCCCGTCTCTGCTGCCAAGAAGAGTGATCTGCTGGATCTGTGCAGACTGGCTATCATCCCAGAGAAACATCACCACTTCTACCACCAGCTGCCGTCCAGCAGCTCAGCTCCCGATCGCCTGTGTCAACCAGACGTGACTGAACAAACAGACACGTCTGACGATGAGTGACCGATTCGACAGTCATCTGCTGCATTCCTGGAGCTTCAGGTGTGCGCGTGTGTGCTCATATTTGTGGGCTTAAATGTGTGTTTGTAAAATTACATTGTCACACTACAACAGAGTGAAAAACTTGTGAAAGGTATAAGAATGTTCTTGTGCTGATTTAGGAGAAAGGAACCATCAACAAAAACAACACCAACAACAACAACAAACTCATACATTGCAAAATATAGGAACTGTGACATGAACAAAAGAGAACAAAAAGCAGCTGTGGATTTGTGAGTAAATGTGCAGTGAAACCCATTGAACAATGTGAACAATTGTGATTCTGATTTTGGATTATTGTTTCCTTTACAGTTTAAGGTAAGAGTGATTTTTATTACCCTTTCACTAACCAGACATTAGCATGTCAGGAGTATGTTCATGTTTTGTCAACTTTGATCCATATAATTACAAGTAAATTGCATGATTTAATTTGCACACAAAACAAACATAAAGATGTAAAACAATAACTGTATTTTTTGTTCATGTCATAGTTCTGGTACAAAATCTCAGATGTGATATTTTTGTAACCTAAAAATAAGTTAATCATGCTCACTACATTTTATTGTATTTTGCCACAGCTTTCCATTGAAATACTCTGGCCTTGTACAATTATTTGTATGCCAAATTCACTTCAAACCACAACGCCATAATTATCTTACATGTAGGTTTGTGGCACAAATACACTAGCCGTGAGTGCTAAGTATGTTCATGCCACAACCCTACATCGTCATGGTGTCAGGTTGTGGCAGGAATTACCTCCCTGTGGATGCCTCCACAGCCCCGGCCACAACCCTACATCGTCATGGTGTCAGGTTGTGGCAGGAATTACCTCCCTGTGGATGCCTCCACAGCCCAGGCCACAACCCTACATCTGTCACTGTATGGTTGTGGCCTGAACTTTAAGAAGGGGTCAAGCAGTGTTTGTTTCGGCCACAACGGTCTATCAATTTTAAGTTTGTTTTTCAAGTGTGGTTTTGAACTTTTTTCTTTTCTAAATACATGTACTTGTCAGGAACACAAAACTGCATGCTTGATGTGAAAATCGCTTCATTTGACAATAAAGCAGATTTACCCCGAGTGTGTAAACTTTTCAAGTGAGCTTTTCTGAAAGTGGGTTATTTCGCGATGTTTGGTTGTGGCTCTGAGTGGTACTAGGAGATATATGGTTGTGGCTCTGAACAGACGATATATATATGAGAGAGAGAGAGAGAGAGAGAGAGAGAGAGAGAGAGAGAGAGAGAGAGAGAGAGAGAGAGAGAGAGAGAGAGAGAGAGAGAGAGAGAGGGAGAGAAAGATAGAGAGAGGGGGGGGGGACGTTTTGATTGAACACTGGCACATTGATTGTCTCGTTCCGGAAAAGGCTTGAATACAAATTACATGGTAGAATTACCTTGCGGGAAATTCAGTTTCCTCCTCAGAGCATTGACTGTGTTTACTTCTATACGAGAATTGGTTGGCTTCCTGTTCCTTACGCAATTCAAACATGCTAGTATAAGCTTTGTGTGGATAACTGGGTGGTCAGTGATTGCAGGGGAACATTTTTTTTGTACATATGTGCGCTTGTGTGTGTGTGTGTGTGGGGGGGGGGGGGGGCGGGGGAAGGGGGTGTATGCGTGCGTACGCGCGTGCTTGCGTGTGTGTACGTTTACGTGTGTGTGTGTGTGTGTGTGTGTGTGTGTTGGGGGGGGGGAGGGGGCGCTTGCTTTCGTGAATGCGGGCATGATGATGTTTGTATTACTTTTATTTTTACACGCACTGTACTGTTTTTAGAATTTTCGAAATCATGTTTAACAATGAAAGATACAGCATTACATATCGGAATAGGTAAATCATTGCTTTCATGTTATTCGTTGAAAATTGTTCACCAACATTCTATCCCAAAACCCTGCACAGAAAGCGAAGATTGTGTGAGGTAGATATTGATTGTCGCAGCTTTAGCAAATAAACCTGACAAGGTACGAGTTCAGAAAGCGGGCTGAATTAGAAGAAAATCAATATTTGGCCATACAGAGACGCACACACCAAATTGCTTGAGATGAGGTCCATGTTCCCGCCTGAGGCAGGCAAAAGTGCATGACTTCTCAAGAGTTGTGTTCAAACAAATGTCAAGTGTTCCGTAGTCGGGGAACAATGCATCATTTATTTCAAGGAAAAGCATGCGGTACAGCACAGCCAATAAACTAACGTGTGAAGTAAAGGATTTGTACTTTAAAATAAATATAATTTACATATCGAACAGCGTTTAAGAGTTTTGTTACTGGTCTGAGGAAAGTTCGTAGTACTTACTCTATATCTGTATTTGTCTGTGACAATACGTTGAAAAACCACTTCTGGCATTTGATAATTTTAGCTGGTTTTGCAATATGCAAACAGATGTGTATCTTGATAAGCTCACCTAAAGTACCTGTGTTGCACCATAGTAACAGAATTAAGCTTAACGATTGGAAATTAGGAGGAAGGGATAAGGATGGGAGGGAGGGGGGTAGAAATGAGGAAAAGTACATGTTATATGTAAATCCACTGACAGAATGAAGGAAAGAAAGAGCACCGTTTAGGGTAAGATATAGACAGTGAGGACAGAGTGGACGATTCTGACAGTAAGATAAATTATTCCCCCCTCTGCTTCTTTACCTCTGTAAACTTGTAGGGGTAGTTATTTTTCGATAATGACCCAGCAACCAAACAAATAACGACCCAGCAACAGCCTGAATCCTCGATAGTGCAATGGGTTGAGAAGTTCTGTTTCGGTACTACTTTTTGCGACTGAAAAGCTCCGAACGCTCTAACGTACGAAGTATACATCTCTGGAGCAAACAATACAAACATACCGCATTTAAATTAACAACTACAGGCCTGAACACATGAATCTTCATATAAAATCCATGAGTTCGGTTGTTTTCTGAATCTAGATTTGCCGTGCTCAAACGTTCATCACAAGCAATTTCCCGCAAGTCAAGTAACTCATACTTTGTCTAGCGACAAGAATAGTTCCCCTTCTTTTCACTCAGTTTCTTCGACAACAGACTGCAATCCGACGGTCAGTTTTCAACAATATTTCATTTAATAAACAGATCACACGCAACCAAATGCACACATCTCATCAATTTAAACAACATAAAGCGGTTTCATACACTATTTTCCCCAGAAAACTGAACTTCATACAGTTTTTAACGTTGGAACACGGGTGCAAAAGTTCGTCTGCTAGTCCCATTTGACGAAAGAACTTTATCCTAAGCGATACCAAAACATATACAGAACACACAATATCTGCCTTTGCCGCCACAGCAGAATAACAGCATATCTGTGTACTTGATTTTAGTCCAAAATAGGAAAACTGACAAGAAGTGTTAACAGAATGGAATGATTTGCACGGAACTATACAACCGCGCATTAATCGATCGCCTGCGCAGGTTGACTGGTTGAGTGAATAGGATTCGATCAAACTTTCGCAAAAAACCTCCTCTTTTCTTTGAATAACTGAAGAAAGGAGGAATAAAGAGGTTACACACCTCGTCTCAGTGATTATAAAAAATAATGGTCTCAGTTCGCGGTCATGAAAAAGCTCGCTAAAGCTCGCATTTTTCATGATCCGCTAACTTCGACCATTATTTTTAATAATCACCGAGACTCGGCGTGTAACCTCTACGTAATGAATGCAGGGCTCCCCACATACGCACCTAGAGGGTCACGGGACTCCGGACTTTTAACGTATTAGGCGCCCTTGTACCCCCTCAGTGGAACGTTAGAGGGGCCGAAGACCAGGAGATTATAGGCACAGTACGCCTCCCGTAAACCATCACAGATACTGTCAGGCTTTTACACACAGTACAAACACCCTTCCATTTGAACGCTCACCAAAACGGGAACATCCTAGGTGCCCTACGTAAAGAGCGAGCAATTTTCAAAGAATTAATTTTGCGGATTGTGTCAGAGACAATCGGACCGTGGTGCGTTTTGGCACTAGACCTAACTTTTAAAATCTAAATAATAAATTGACAGCTTGTTACACAAACATTCTTCGATCATAAAAGACAAGATCAGTACAATTCGAAGTTTTGAAAGTTTAAAAAAAAGAAAAGCCCGGAAGCAGGGTCACGCAAGGTCGTGGTTCTCCTAGCAGACGACGGTTTATACCTATCGCCAGTTCCTCTGAATAGTCAAAAGCCATCGCTAGAGTTCTTATGAACCACAGCCGTTTGTTTCGTGCATAGTCGGAGATACTTAATAACGTGCTATTGCAGATAAGCTCACAGCGAGTCGCATTCAAATTACTAACTGACGACTACATTGTGAAAAAGGGAAACTTGATCACACGGGTTCACGATGGCTCAGGGGTAAGATAAACCACGCAAAAATAAATTCTTTAAAAATTGCTCGCTCTTTACGGAGAGCACCTAGGATGTTCCCGTTTGGTGAGCGTTCAGATGGAAGGGTGTTTGTACTGTGTGTAAAAGCCTGACAGTATCTGTGATGGTTTACGGTAGGCTTACTGTGCCTTTAATGTTCTTACTTGCGGGAGGGGCATTACTCGCCGACGCATGCTCTTTGAATCGCTCATTTAAATGTAACGCCGACTTTTGGAAGTTTTCTGAGCCTTCACAAAACATTCTGTCATATCGGTTAGATTAACTTTGCAAATTTGCGTCGGTACAAATTTGACAGAACTTTTTCTGAAAACAGTACCAACGGTACGCATGATAACGGTTTGTGGTGCGTCCCAGGGCCAACGGTACGCATGATAACGGTTTGTAGTGTGTCCCAGGACCAACGGTACACATGATAACGGTTTGTAGTGCGT
>NC_090248.1:12156634-12159437 GCF_037325665.1 Littorina saxatilis
AGAGAGAGAGAGGGGGAGAGAGGGGGAGAGAGAGAGAGAGAGAGAGAGAGAGAGGGGGGGAGGGGGGGGGAAGTGCTGTTGAAGTTTTTGAAAAAGCTGGCTCACAATTAAGTTTAACAGGGAAAAAAAACTTGTCCAAGTAAGTCGGCGCTTTTTCAAAAGTTCGGCAACTAAGCGAAAAACACGCTGACAATGACAGAAACGCTCTCTTCACTTAGCGTTCGTGCAAGTACGTAAAGAGCATTACTGAAATATTCAAACTCTTTTCTCCAACAAACACTTGGTTTTGTTTGTTGCCAAGCCTTCGCAAATCCTTTTGTCAGCTAAGCCCACCATTTGAGGAGCCATGCGTTCGGGCGCAAACAAAGGTTTTGAGGCAATGTGCACTCAGTGACGTAAATGAGGAATAGTTTCAGATTTATTTAGAAACAACATAAACTTTTAATAACATGATTACACTTATTAGTTACTCAAAAGTGGCCTATTACGACCAGAATAATACGATGTATTGATTGAAGTATTGTACTTTAGAAACTGGGATTTTTTTTTGATATGTGTGGGCAGAAAATGAAAATGTCAAACACACACAAAACCACAGCTCTTTGATGTAGGTGGTAACAATAGGAAGAAGTTTAATGCCTAGAGGATTGGGAATAGAATGACGTCATGTAAGGCTTGGGGCATGAACTCTTTGTCAATTTATTTATTTATTTATTAAGGAGATTTCTATAGCGCATAACTAAAAGCACTATGCGCTTTACAATATCACTAGGTATAAGCACACGCAGACATACTCTGATTAGGGCGGGGACGTAGCTAGCTCAGTTGGTAGCGCGCTGGCTTTGTAGCCAGTTGGTCGCTATCAGCGTGGGTTCGATTCCCACGTTCGGCGAAAGATTTATTTCTCGGAGTCAACTTTGTGCAGACTTTCTTCGATATACGAACACCCCCATGTGCTCACATGCGCACGATAAAGATCCCAAGCTCACAGCAAAAGTCTCAGGGCTTGGAAAACACGAAGACACGCATGCATCATCTCTCGTCTCCGATTATCATGATCGTATTTAGATACTTTGACGAGACAAACCCAATGCTGGTGTTGTAATAGTCAGTCAATACTTTGATTAAATAGAACTTAGCCTAGCAAGACATACTAAGAACACTTAACATTTGAGTTCATACAAACATAGAGAATTAAATTAAATACTGGACAAACGATTAAAATAAACGATACAAAAGATTAGTTAACTATAAAAGGCAGTGCATAAAACTCCATAATCCTAAGAGGGTTGAACAAATAAGAAACATAAGACTATTTTACTATAATTACTTCGTAAAAAATAATAAACATGGAATACAAAGCTGTAATTGTTAACAACAAATTTAAAAAGATTTTCATGCCATATTGCACAACACATTTTGACACACACCCAACCTCACACAAGCGCACATACACACTTACACACACACACACACACACACACACACACACATACGCGCACACACACACACACACACACTCACACACACACACACACAGACACACACACACACACACACACACACACACACACACACACACACACACACACACACAGTAAATTCTACAAATATTTAAATACATAAAAAGAATTAAGTAAGCGTTTAAAACATATTTTACAAACAACAGTAGTACGTATATATGGTGTTAAATATGTGAGACTACCCAATAAAAAATATTTAACTAATGAGTTTATTTAAAAATGCTGGCAGATAAAATCATATCATGAGGCAGGCGTGTGCTTTAGGTATTGTAAGCAGACTTGAAAAGGTGGGTTTTAAGGGTCTTTTTGAAAGTAGAAGAGGTTTCACAGTGACGGATGGGGTGGGGAAGTTGATTCCAGAGAGTGGGAGCGGAAAAGGAGAAAGAACGGTCGCCAGTGGTTTTGGTTTTGGTGCGTGGGATGGAAAGTATTCTGCTGTCAGTGGATGAGCGAAGCTGTCTGGATGGAGTGTAAGGATGCAAGAGTTCAGAAAGATAGACAGGAAAGTGAGGATCAGTGAAAGAGTTGAAGCAGATGTTGGCGGTCTTGTGTATGATGCGGGAAGATATAGGAAGCCAGTGGAGTTGTTGCATGAGTGGTTGTATGTGGTCGTGTTTCTTTGCCCTGGAGATGAGTCTAGCTGCTGTGTTTTGGACTTTCTGAAGTTTGTCTGTGAGGTGCTGGGGAATGCCTGTGAGTAGAGCGTTGCAGTAGTCAAATTTGGAGAGAATGAGAGAGCAGACAAGAGTTTTGGTGGCGTCAAAGGAAAGAAGATGTCTAATGCTGCTAATTTTTCTGATCTCAGTGTATGCGGATCTGCACATGTTCGTGATGTGCTTGTCCATGGAGAGGGTGTCTGTGAAGGTCACTCCAAGGTTTCTAGCAGAGGATGAGAGTTTGATGTCAGAGTTGCCTACAGAGATAGAAGAAGGAACAGAAGGAGGGAGAGGCTTGTTTTTAGGGTGGATGAGGAGGACTTCGGTTTTGTCGTCGTTTAGTTTTAGTTTGTTCACTTGTTTGTTTGAATGAATAGAAGATCCAATAACATACATTTCAAATGATTGGAGAATTAACATCGTAACTGTTGTGAGAAACATTCTTTTCGGTTGCAGTGTTCGTTTTTTTGCGCAATGTGCGGTGAATTCGATTCAGCTGTCTAGCTGCACACATTCACATCGGGTTTGAGATAAACATCGGTAAATGTGACAAGCTGATGTGTGTACAGCTAACATTTGAGGGAGAACAAATATACTCTGTTTACAATATCACTAAAAGTAACT
>NC_090248.1:12159637-12169637 GCF_037325665.1 Littorina saxatilis
TGTTATTTTTAGTGTTGCATTGTTGGATCTCCCTCTCTCTTTCCTGTCACTCTTGACCTAAACGACTCATCATCCGTCAGTCTATCCTTCCTTCCTTTAAATATGAGAGTCATTGAACAATTTTTTGTATTGTTTGTGTAATGATTTCTTTTGATAATTCTTGTGCTTTTATCACCACTGCGGGACACAGTCACAGACACAGACACCCAGACTGACAAACTGACAGACTGACTAAAAAAACTAACTGGACTGACTTACTAACAGGCTGACTGACTAACAAACAGACAGACAGACAGACAGACAGACAGACAGACAGACAGACAGACAGACAGACAGACAGACAGACAGACAGACAGACTTTTCTTTCTTTCTTTATTTGGTGTTTAACGTCGTTTTCAACCGTTCAAGGTTATATCGCGACGGGACAGACAGACAGACAGATAGATATATAGACAGCTCTAAACAGACAGACACACAGATACACACTCACACAGACACAGACCGTGACACACACACACACACACACACACACACGCGCGCGCGCGCAAAATCACACAAAGCACTATCTCGGCTGAACAATAAAATTTTAATACATCCTCCTTCTTCAGCAATTCCTCTTTCTTTTCTATCTGCACTGTCAGCATTGTTCGTCTCTTTCCGGTTTACTTCGTACGCAATATTGTTGGAGGATGCAGCTGTATTGTGTTGACTGTCCCTGTTTGAGTTTGCACATGTCTGCAAGTCAGTCTAGATTGTCTTCATTGTGTGTACAAGTCTTCTACGGTTTGAGATTTTCCCCTCTTTGTTTGTACCTCGTTTGGTTGTCTTCTAAATCACTCCAAATACCCCCCCCCCCCCCCCCCCCCCCCACCCCCGCTTCAGTCTTTTCTCTTTACGCAAGATCTGTCTGAAGTTCGTACACAAAATAAGTGCGGCTTGAAACTGTTTGCCGTGCGTTGGCTTCACTTACACAAATCTAGAATGAGCGATTCCCTCTCTCTCTATTCTGCGTGTAATTGTTTGTTGCCGTCTTATTCCAGAGAATGAATTTTGTTTTTGTCACAACAAACAAGCTCATCAGTGTGTAATCCTACAATCCCCCCTCGCCCCCCCCCCCCCCTTCAGAATGCCCTTACTTGGCATCGGCCCAGGTCCCACTCCCTCACAACCCAATCCTTCTCCCAAGAGATTTAAAGGCACAGTAAGCCTCCCGGCGTAAACCATCACAGATACTGTTAGATTTTTACACACAGTACAAACACCCTTTCATTTAAACACTCACCGCTTGAGAACATCCTAGGTGCCCTCCGTAAAGAGCGAGCAATTTTCAAAGAATTTATTTTTGCTTGGTTTATCTTACCCCTGAGCCATCGTGAACCCATGTGATACAGTTTCCCTTTTTCTCAATGTTGTCGTCAGTTTGTAATTCGCTGTGAGCTTATCTGCAATAGCACGTTATTATGTACCTCTGACTATGCACGAAACAAACGGCTGTGGTTCACAAGAACTCTAGCGATGGCTTTTGACTGTTCAGAGGAACATTTATGCCTATAAACCGTCGTCTGCTACGAGAACCACGACATTGCGTGACCCTGCTTCCGGGCTTTTCTTTTTTCAAACGTTCAAAACTTCGAATTGTACTGATCTTGTCTTGATGAAAAAAGAATTCTTTTATGATTTAAGAATGTTTGTGTAACAAGCTGTCAATTTATTATTTAGATTTTAAAAGTTAGGTCTAGCGCCAAAACGCACCACGGTCCGATTGTGTGAGGAGACAATCCGCAAAATTAATTCTTTGAAAATTGCTCGCTCTTTACGTAGGGCACCTAGGATGTTCCCGTTCGGTGAGCGTTCAAATGGAAGGGTGTTTGTACTGTGTGTAAAAGCCTGACAGTATATGTGATGGTTTACGGGAGGCTTACTGTGCCTTTAACGACAATCGGCACTGCATACTATTTTTTGCATCTATCAAGCCACCCATACAGCCAACATGCATGCACATGAATATGCACCTGCACCCAATATGCTCAAATGACCTATCTTTGTATAGACGCAATATCAACACTGATATGCCGCACGTGCACATGTCATCCTGTCTGGCAGTTTCGTGCGCTGCAGTGTGCGGATAAACTCTAATACGTGCTGACACTCGGCCATTGGGGGACAGAAGGATAAACATTGCTGTGGGTCAAACCCAAATATGCTGAAAACGCTCGATGCGGGACCCACAGACGGCGCATCGACCAAAACATGTGTACATGTGTGCACAGAACGCGCTGACGTCATGATTACAAAAGATGGCTGCTATTTTCTCCCGGTTCAAGAAAGAAAGAGAAAAGGAAACAACGAAAAAAGAACGGCTTTGGCAGTCCTTGCAAGCATACAAGACATAAGCTGTCAATGCAAAGGGAAGGGAAATAGCAAGAACGAGTCAAAGCAGGGATATTCGAGTCGTGTGCGTTGAACAGTGGATATTGATACCGACGACACACCGTCACGGTGGCACATGTATAGGTCTATGATTTGTAGTCGTCAATTTCGTCACAACGACAGAAAAAAAAGAAAAACACTTGTGGACGTTGCCTTCACGACATTAATGATATCATCAACTTCCAGTTCACAGGAAATGGAAAACAGTAAGAACAGCAGATAACAGAAATGTTTGTGCATTTTCAGTTTTAAATGAACTTATTTCTTTGAAAAAAAAAAAAAAAGCTACCGGTGGCTTTTTGTCCGAGTGGGGGGATTTTACCATCCTATGTAAAAATCTGGGCAGATCTGAGATAGCGTAACTCAGTGTTGTCAAGGGGAAGACAGTGCCTTTAAGTCGCGCACACTTGCTCTCAGTGCATGCTTGTATTGTGCAATACAACTCAGTGACTGCATTGTAGACATGTGTGTGTGTGTGTGTGTGTGTGTGCGCGCGTGCGCGGTGCATTCGTGCGTGCATGCGTGAGTGTGTGTGTCCGTGCGTACGTGCGGGCGTGCTTTCGTGTTTGCTTTCGTGTGCGTGTGTGTGGGAGCTCGTGGGTACATTCAGAACACGAGGAATACATTAGCAAGATGATACAAATAATCCCCCTCAAAAGAAACATCCTTCACAGACACGGTTAGTCCAAATGTCTACGAATTTCACATTTTGCTTGCGAAGCGCATACATCTCAGAATGCCTGGCTGTCATTCTCTGTTTCGTTTCTAAACGAAATCCCTTGTCTGTAATGATATTTAGCTTAGGGAAACAGGGTCGTTGAAAACCGTTAAAATCATTTTCCACTTTTTTTTTATACCCAGACGTTTGGCTCAGTACGGTCTACTTGCTTTTATAACTGTCTGCACGACCAAGTTGTGAGGTAGATTGGCTCAGTACGGTCTACTTGCTTTTATAACTGTCTGCACGACCAAGTTGTGAGGTAGATTGGCTCAGTATCGATTGAGTCAACAAGCCAAGTTATTGCCTAATACCACAAGGGTCGCGATCGAATCGACACATTACAGCGACTCGTGGTAATATAAAACTCATAAAACGTCTGAGTCAGATATTGGAACACTTGGAAAAGTTAGTTTCAACAGCACTCGTGATGTCGCCGTCAGATATTTTCAAATATAACCCTGTACCCTGTTTTAGTTTGACAAGATGCCATGAACTTTTTTTTAATACGATTTGACAGCATAAAGACGCTTTAATTCATCTCAATTTATTCATGAGAAAATCATTGCTGTCGTCTATGTCAGTTAAAAAGCAATTGGAAGTAGGAGATTGTGATATAGGCTAGACACATCGAGCACGGTTCATCGGGTTATGTGTGTGTGTGTGTGTGTGTGTGTGTGTATGTATGTATGTATGTGTGTGTGTGTGTGTGCGTGCGTGCGTGTGTGTGTGTGTGTGCGTGCGTGTGTGTGTGTGTGTGTGTGTGTGTGTGTTGTGAGTGTGTGTGTGTGTGTGTGTGTGTGGTGTGTGTGTGTGTGTGCGTGCGTACGAGAGAGAGAGAGAGAGATAAGAGAGAGAAGAGAGAGAGAGAGAGAGAGAGAGAGAGAGAGAGAGAGAGAGAGAGAGAGAGAGAGAGAGAGAGAGAGAGAGAGAGAGAGAGAGAGAGAGAGAGAGAGAGAGAGAGAGATTTTAATGATCGCAGATTTTTTAACAGCCAACATCTGCATCGTCATCGAAGATTAAAGGAGGAGGAGGGGTGGAAGAAATGTAGTGTTTGTGTGAGACTGAGTAGCAGACCACACCGACATCTTTTCTCCACTGACCAGTGCCGGAATCATCGATTTACTGTATCTCCTTCCCGGACCCTGATTTTTTCCCTCATCAATCGCGATTTATTCCTCTTTTTATGCGGCGAGGAAGCTGCCAGGAGTACTATCAATCAAGTGCCAGGTCCTCTACGGAGTCATTGATTGATGTTCGTCTGACTGACTCACTGACTGACTGTCTGAGCGACGGCAAAGCAACGTTATATTGCTTGAAATCGTCTTTCTGTCGTCTTGCTTTAAGACTGTACTTAGAGGAGTGGGTGATTTTGTTTTCTGTCAGTGTGTCTGTTTCTTCATGTCTCCCTAGAATTGTCCTGTCTGTCTCAGTGCCTGTTTGAGCTTTCTCTGTCTTTCTACCTGTCTGACTGATCGGGAGGTCGTGGGTTCGAACCCCGGCCGGGTCATACCTAAGACTTTAAAATTGGCAATCTAGTGGCTGCTCCGCCTGGCGTCTGGCATTATGGGGTTAGTGCTAGGACTGGTTGGTCCGGTGTCAGAATAATGTGACTGGGTGAGACACGAAGCCTGTGCTGCGACTTCTGTCTTGTGTGTGGCGCACGTTATAGGCCTATGTCAAAGCAGCACCGCCCTGATATGGCCCTTCGTGGTCGGCTGGGCGTTAAGCAAACAAACAAACAAACCTGTCTGTCTCTGTCGACGGGCGCAGTGGCGTGGTGGTAAGACGTCGGCCTCCGTAATCGGGTGGTCGTGAGTTCGAATCCCGGTCGCTGCCGCCTGGTGGGTTAAGAGTGGAGATTTTTCCGATCTCCCAGGTCAACTTATGTGCAGACCTGCTAGTGACTTAACCGGCCCCCTTCGTGTGTACACGCAAGCACAAGACCAAGTGCGCACGGAAAAGTTCCTGTAATCCATGTCAGAGTTCGGTGGGTTATAGAAACACGAACATACCCAGCATGCCTCCCCCAAAATCAGCGTATGCTGCCTAAATGGTGGGGTAAAAACGGTCATACACGTAAAAATCAACTCGTGCTAAAAACATGAGTGAACGTGGGAGTCTATGCCCATGAACGAAGAAGAAGAAGAAGAGGTCTGTCTCTGTCTAAGTCCTTCCATTCCAAGTCTGTGCCTCTCTCGCTCACTCAATCGCTTTTGCTCTCTAACTTCTGTTGTGTGTACCCTCTTCTGCCGCTCCGGCTCTCACTTTGTGTTTGATTTGATTTATGAAGTCTTATATCGCGCGCGTATCTCCAGACTCGGACTCAAGGCGCAGGGATCTATTTATGCCGTGTGAGATGGAATTTTTTACACAATACATCACGCATTCACATCGACCAGCAGATCGCAGCCATTTCGGCGCATATCCTACTTTTCACGGCCTATTATTCCAAGTCACACGGGTATTTTGGTGGACATTTTTTTTTTTATCTATGCCTATACAATTTTGCCAGGAAAGACCCTTTTGTCAATCGTGGGATCTTTAACGTGTACACCCCAATGTAGTGTACACGAAGGGACCTCGGTTTTTCGTCTCATCCGAAAGACTAGCACTTGAACCCACCACCTAGGTTAGGAAAGGGGGGAGAAAATTGCTAACGCCCTGACCCAGGGTCGAACTCGCAACCTCTCGCTTCCGAGCGCAAGTGCGTTACCACTCGGCCACCCAGCCCATATTTCCCTCAGCGGTGTGTCTGTTCATGTCTCTCTAGCCTTGTCTGAATATCAGTATCTGTCTCAGTACCTGCTTGAGCTTTGTCTGTCTGTCGGTCTTAGTCCTTTCATTCCAAGTCTGCGCCTCTCCCCCTGGCTTTAACACTGTTTTGCTTTCTAACTACCGTCAAGTTGTATGTACCCTTTTCTGCCGCTCTGGCTCTCACTGTATTGGTCTCCGTTTGTTTTTATCAGTGGAAGTGCCATTACACGATTATATCTTGGCGGGCTAGCCAAATATATAGTTTGATGTAAAGAATGAATGGACCTAATATTGATCTAAGATCGTACATTCTTGCAGAGCAGCAGTATTTACCTTATGCTATCTTTATTCCAGCTTCCAAAAAGCGAGTTTGCACCTCAGCATGTGGATAAGACTTTATAGACTGAGCGTGACTTAATTTATGTTTGCAATTATCTGTCAGTCACCTCTTGTTGGCCCTCTCTTTCACAATCCTCTCTCCTCCGCCTCGTCCCCCCCCCCCCCCACCTCAGTCTAAGTCCCCCATCCCCGCCTCGACCGGCTTTTGCCATCGGCCTTGCATCATCCCGTCTCAAACTCATCCAAACTTCCCAACTCCAATGGACATCAGTTTCAAGTCAATTTTCCCTTGACATATCAATTTGTAAGAGAAAAGGGCAGTCGACTTGAATGAAGGCTTCGGGCCTGACCTCATTGACATTGCAAAGGTTGCATGGATCTGCATCCTGACCTCAGGTCAAAATGAGTTCGGCTCATTCTATCCCTGACAGGATGCCTTGGTTTTCTTTCTGTGGGTAAGAAATCGAATTTTTTTTTTTACATATTTAGATCTTTTCGTAATGCGTTATGGATATAAGCAGATTCGTGATCGTCGATAATGATTTTTCATGGTGTTGTGTAATTTTTTTTAATTACAAAGGAATTGATATGTAAGACAGTTTCAAGCGAGCTATTTTTCGCGGCTGTATTTACTGTGCAAACAACTCTAAATATGGCAAAAGTGTCACGTGATAATCAACCGTTTGGTTTCGGCGCTCGCTGGAGCAGACGATTTTTTCTGACAGTGATGCAACCATATATTACGGTCTCCTTCCGGCAGCAGTCCCACAATTTCGACTTGTTTTGACCTTTGAACGCTGTCTTTATCATAACTGTGAAGAACAGAACGGAGATCACTGTCGAAGTCGGCCAATCTGCAATCATTTTCGTCTCGGCGAACACTGCTCGCGAACGACATATGGGAGATAACTCTGTATTCTTGTTTTGATAGATTCGCGTAGGAATTTAGCGTCCGGACAGAGAGATAACTCGCGATAGCCGTGGAGCGATGGTGATCAGAATGGCTCTACCGGCTATTGCTCTCCATTTTGTTCCCAGTAATAGCTCCATGGATTGCCTCATACAGTGGCCCCTTGCTGTTAAGACCTCCTTAAATTCGAGGAACTTAGGTCTTGTTTGTTTGTTCGTTCATGGGGTGAAACTCCCACGGCTTTTACGTGTATGACCGTTTTTACCCCGCCATTTAGGCAGCCATACGCCGCTTTCGGAGGAAGCATGCTGGGTATTTTCGTGTTTCTATAACCCACCGAACTCTGACATGGATCACAGGATCTTTTTCGTGCGCACTTGGTCTTGTGCTTGCGTGTACACACGGGGGTGTTCGGACACCGAGGAGAGTCTGCACACAAAGTTGACTCTGAGAAATAAATCTCTCGCCGAACGTGGGGACGAACTCACGCTGACAGCGGCCAACTGGATACAAATCCAACGCGCTACCGACTGAGCTACATCCCCGCCCTGACTGAGCTACATCCCCGCCCTGACTGAGCTACATCCCCGCCCTGACTGAGCTACATCCCCGCCCTGACTGAGCTACATCCCCGCCTTGACTGAGCTACATCCCCGCCCTGACTGAGCTACATCCCCGCCTTGACTAAGCTACATCCCCGCCCTGACTGAGCTACATCCCCGCCCTGACTGAGCTACATCCCCGCCTTGACTGAGCTACATCCCCGCCTTGACTGAGCTACATCCCCGCCCTGACTGAGCTACATCCCCGCCTTGACTGAGCTACATCCCCGCCCTGACTGAGCTACATCCCCGCCTTGACTGAGCTACATCCCCGCCCTGACTGAGCTACATCCCCGCCTTGACTGAGCTACATCCCCGCCTTGACTGAGCTACATCCCCGCCCTGACTGAGCTACATCCCCGCCTTGACTAAGCTACATCCCCGCCCTGACTGAGCTACATCCCGCCCTGACTGAGCTACATCCCCGCCCTGACTGAGCTACATCCCCGCCCTGACTGAGCTACATCCCCGCCCTGACTGAGCTACATCCCCGCCCTGACTGAGCTACATCCCCGCCCTGACTGAGCTACATCCCCGCCCTGACTGAGCTACATCCCCGCCCTGACTAAGCTACATCCCCGCCCTGACTGAGCTACATCCCCGCCCTGACTGAGCTACATCCCCGCCTTGACTGAGCTACATCCCCGCCTTGACTGAGCTACATCCCCGCTCTGACTGAGCTACATCCCCGCCTTGACTGAGCTACATCCCCGCCCTGACTGAGCTACATCCCCGCCCTGACTGAGCTACATCCCCGCCTTGACTGAGCTACATCCCCGCCCTGACTGAGCTACATCCCCGCCCTGACTGAGCTACATCCCCGCCCTGACTGAGCTACATCCCCGCCCTGACTGAGCTACATCCCCGCCCTGACTGAGCTACATCCCGCCCTGACTGAGCTACATCCCCGCCCTGACTGAGCTACATCCCCGCCCTGACTGAGCTACATCCCCGCCTTGACTGAGCTACATCCCCGCCTTGACTGAGCTACATCCCCGCCCTGACTAAGCTACATCCCCGCCTTGACTGAGCTACATCCCCGCCCTGACTGAGCTACATCCCCGCCTTGACTGAGCTACATCCCCGCCTTGACTGAGCTACATCCCCGCCCTGACTGAGCTACATCCCCGCCCTGACTGAGCTACATCCCCGCCTTGACTGAGCTACATCCCCGCCTTGACTGAGCTACATCCCCGCCCTGACTGAGCTACATCCCCGCCTTGACTGAGCTACATCCCCGCCTTGACTGAGCTACATCCCCGCCCTGACTGAGCTACATTCCCGCCCTGACTGAGCTACATCCCCGCCCTGACTGACCTACATCCCCGCCCTGACTGAGCTACATCCCCGCCCTGACTGAGCTACATCCCCGCCTTGACTGAGCTACATCCCCGCCCCGCCTTGACTGAGCTACATCCCCGCCCCGCCTTGACTGAGCTACATCCCCGCCCTGACTGAGCTACATCCCCGCCCTGACTGAGCTACATCCCCGCCTTGACTGAGCTACATCCCCGCCCTGACTGAGCTACATCCCCGCCCTGACTGAGCTACATCCCCGCCCTGACTGAGCTACATCCCCGCCCTGACTGAGCTACATCCCCGCCCTGAACTTAGGTCTTAAAAGAGGTGGAGTCTAAAGTTGGAGGCACATTTAGTGATCCTATCTGAAGACAACGTCTGAGATCACGAGGTTGTAGAGTATGGGGCGTCTTATTATGGTAGCTAGGG
The DNA here is from genome assembly GCF_037325665.1 of Littorina saxatilis. Taxonomy (NCBI): domain Eukaryota; kingdom Metazoa; phylum Mollusca; class Gastropoda; order Littorinimorpha; family Littorinidae; genus Littorina; species Littorina saxatilis. Next base: position 12,169,122 of record NC_090248.1, read on the forward strand.
CTTTAAAGGGCGTCTTATTATGGTAGCTAGGGCTTTAAAGGGCGTCTTATTATGGTAGCTAGGGCTTTAAAGGGCGTCTTATTATGGTAGCTAGGGCTTTAAAGGGCGTCTTATTATGGTAGCTAGGGCTTTAAAGGGTGTCTTATTATTGTAGCTAGGGCTTTAAAGGGCGTCTTATTATGGTAGCTAGGGCTTTAAAGGGCGTCTTATTATGGTAGCTAGGGCTTTAAAGGGCGTCTTATTATGGTAGCTAGGACTTTAAAGGGCGTCTTATTATGGTAGCTAGGGCTTTAAATGGAGGCTCCACTGTACCACACTCTCTGCGTGTACCTGATGACCCAACAATCTTTGCCAGTTCGGTGTTTTTTTAATTAAGAAATAGTGTGTGGTGTGTGTGTGTGTGTGTGTGTGTGTGTGTGTGTGTGTGTGTGTGTGTGTGCGTGTGTGTGTGTGCGTGCGTGCGTGCGTCCGTGCATGCGTATGTGTGTGTTTGTGTGTGTGTGTGTGTGCTTGCTT